>NC_092675.1:1443811-1743811 GCF_964355755.1 Antedon mediterranea | reverse complement strand
AGAAATATTATATGTTTAATAGAAGTTAGTTTTAATTCAATTTGTGATGTTTATAGAAAAAAAATGTTAATACTATTAAACATATCATGAACAACATGCTTCAAAATGGGTGCATCATGGTCACCTAAAGGTATAGTCACTTTTTTGACGCAGGGGTGCGTCATAGTATTCATAATGTTTGACGCACATTGAACACATGACACACACCTCTCCCGGTGGTTGTATAGTGGGTCAGAATTGTGGTTGGAAAATGTTGAAGTATTTTAATTATCCATGGGAAGGGGCTGGGAGTTTGGGGTGGGGATGTAGGCCAATCACCATAACCGAAACTGTATTTGGAATGTTTTAAACTACATTTGAAAACTACCACTGAGGGATTATGGGTTGGGAGTGATGGCTAATATAATTTGTACTGACCGTCTTAAACACATCACCCAGTGTGTCTGGGGTGTGTTTGGAGGACGAGGAGGAGGGGGAGCGAAAATACTGCCGTAATGAAGTAGCCTATATGATTGGAATTGTACTAGGAATATATTTGAAATGTCCAGGGGAGGAGTTAAGGTTTGTTGATTGTGGCTGGGATGTTGAGAGGAGAAAGAAGGCTGGGGGACCGCAGCAGTAATTATTAGCCAATTTACAGTACAACGTACTTAAACCATTATTAGGCCTATGGTATCATAGCTATGTATACTCCTCTCAATTTGAAGCTTAGTTTGAATTGAATTTGTCATTCAATGGGAAGAATTTGTTTTTGAAAAAGAGTGTGGGGTGTTATTGAAGAGGGGTGAAGGTTGGTAAGTATAGTAGAGAGATACTGGCGTTGGGTGTTATGTACTGAGATTGAGAAGGCTTTAAACTAATTTTGAAACCTGTCCTGGGGCGGGTATAATTGCTAGTACAATTGATAAGGGCCATGAGAGTAACTTACAAAAATCTTTTACTAAAGCTGCAATGATACGAGGGATACCATGTTTCACCATTTCGGATTGGAAGCCTGTCTGTATTAATCCTCCAACAATTAGTAAAATCAACTTCAGGAAAAACTGAGAATAAATAGCAACTTGTCTGTTGACACAGGATTGGTTTAATAATGTGATTTATTTACTTACTGTTTGTTCTATAACGATTGGCACCATTGGTGAATTCTTTTGCACAGTTTGGTGGAAAGCCCTCCATTGTTGGATACCTTTACACAAATTCTAAAAGAAAACAACAAGTATCAGTATAAAAATGTTGTTTTTTGTTTTAGAAATCTTATAATGTTGTGAACTACACAGCAATGTTATTTTTTGGTATATTTCAGACCTTCAAACGTACAGACTTTTTGCAAATTTCACGGCTTAACAAGCAAGGAACTGAATGGGGTATGGTTGGGACAAACCGTCCCGATGGCAACCAGGCCCACTACACTAGAATGGCATAGCCGGCCTGTCATAATCTACCTACAATACATACAGGCAAAAGGCCTATAGCTCTAGGCCTAGGCCTAGCTTGTAGTAGATGTGTGTGGTTAGTACACATAATTTTATAAATGTAATTATGACAGCTAGAATGTCATTCTTTTCATTATTACCTTAGCATGTTTTGCTCTAAACATGACTAGGCCTATTATTACTTATATATATATATAATATATATGGAATATTCAAACTCGTGTTTCCTAAATTTTCGTCGCCGTATATATTGATGATGTACTAACTGTACTGGTTTTCGTACTTTTTTTTAGTCGAGTGTAGGCTAGAGGGCGTGCTTCAACTCCAACATCATCATATTATTTATCTGCTCTTTTATCATGTAAGAATATAAGCCCTATCTACACCAGAGTTCCGCAACATTTTTAGACCGCGACCCCATGATCCTATTTTGGGAATTTTCGCGACCCAACATTGCGTATTTGATCTTACAGAAACACTCCCCTCCTCAATACAATTCTATATTTGTTCCTAACATGTATTTGTGTTCTTAAAATTGAGGGTGCTAAGCATTACGACATCGATCGTTTCCATGGCATAACCAGATGCATTGACTTTCCTGTGTGGTGGAACGGGGGACGTATTATTCTGTGAACCCCAAACAGTACCTCGAAAGGTTTAACTATTTTCCACCACGACCAGCATGGGGTTCGAACCCCATGGTCGTGGTGGTGGGGTTGAATTCGAACCCGACATCCGTGTTGTTAACACAGTGCTCAGCCGACTGAGCCAACCGATCATCTTGGATATAAACAGGTTAATACCAGCTTTGACGGTCATGAATATAATATTATGATGTAACGATGAATTACGTAATAATAAGTTCGCTTCTCTCAGTCATGTACTTTGTAGCGTAACGGGTATTCTCTGTTCTAATGCTCTGTTCGTATACTCTAAGCGCTAGAGAATGAAATCAATAATGTTTTTATTTTATTATAAAGATATTGGGACAGTTAAATTAATTTAGGAAACAGGTAAGATATCTTTGCGATTTCTACCGTCATGGGTGTACTACAGGTGTTTTGGCGCCACGCGCAGCAGCAGTAGTGACTTCTCAGTCAATAACCGCGCGCGTGAACGAGTTCATCATGTGGTCACTTGACTGGTGTTTGACCGATTCTCATGAAAAATGTCAATCATTTCAACTGCTGTTACACTATGTGTCAAACGATACAACACAATGACAGCTTCGTTATTACTTAACTAAACAGTGTGGTTCATTAGCGAATTTTTATGTTATTGAAATCAATAATTCGGAAGCATCATTAGCAGATGGATATCGGTAATCAATATCGGTAATTGGTCATTGTTCCAAGCGGTAACGGTTTGACGAAATATTAGCTTTATTTTAGATTTGAAAGTGGCACTTTCACAACTAAGTAGACCTACAGTACTAGACGCAATGCAAGGACGTAGACGCAAGTCAATTGACCAATAACAGCGACAGATAATCCATCATCACTACTTGTGATTGCGTCCTATTTGGGAAACAATTGTAAATACTGTAATACCAGAGAAACTTCAGCGAACTGCACTCTGCAAGCAAGACCAAACGTTAGATTGTTCATATGATAATTCCTATCAATGCTATCTGCAAGAGTCCTTTAATACATTAATAGTTCAGTTATTACAGTTCAGTTCAAACGGGTTCACGAACCGGTTCCAAACCACATTTTGGACAAGTGACGAAAATTCTGTAATAAACAATCTAGAACAATATCTAAGTGCGCATTACGAAAAATGTTTCATGTGAACGCGAAGCGCAGTCACGATTATACGAACTACGCATCGCGTCGTGATTGGTCAAAGATTGCGACGCGCTTAATTAACGTCATTGCATTGCGTCCCCAGTTGGAATATTATTTTATTCAATTACGTCTGTCGGCCGGATGAACAAATATCTATGTGCGCAGACACACAACGCGCAATTTATTTGAGGAAACGAAGAATATATAAAGAAAATAAATTCAGTAGGCCTACGAGTAAACGAATTGTAGGTGTGCCAATATACATTCTAATTTATGTTTCCGATTCTACAGCAAGTAAGCCAGCGATCAGAATATACAGTAGGCCTAATACTGGAAATGCATTCAAAACCACAAAAACACAGTAGCTAGTATTCGATATATTTGTTTTTAATAATACAGTTTTAAGTATATATCAATTATCATACAACTTTTCAGAAAAATAAACTGAAAAGGCATAAATGTGGAGGAAAACGCATAGAGACGAAAACGCATTTTTACTGTATAGTAGAGAAGAAACACACATTACTACAGTATATTATAATATAAAGAAACGCATTAACTGTAGATGAAACGCATTAACTGTAGAGGAAAACGCATAAAAACGAACACGCATGTTTACTGTATAGAAATGAAAATGCACTACTATTACTATTTATAAAGAAAACGCACTACTATTATTATTTATAAAGAAACGCATTACTGTATATAGAAAAGGAAACGCATTACTGTATATAGAAAAGGAAACGCATTAGTACTGTATAGTCAAAACGCATTGATGTATAGTCAAAACGCATTGATGTATAGTCAAAACGCATTGCTGTGTATAGAAGAACAAACAATGCACTATTGTTATAAACAACACATAAAACAATACAGTATTGTTATAATATATTTTTCTGGCTGTATTACTTTATCGTTTTGATTTAGCTCGCTTTTTTTTGTATCTCCATTGAGATCCAGCCACTGAGTATTCTTAACTGATTAAGCCGAGCAAGGAAAATGTACACTTACCACCAATGAATCAACTCCATAGTAGGGCTAGACAAATAATTTACATTTTAAACAAGCATAGAATAATATTCCCCCACTCTCTAGTTCCTTTAAAAATTATTGGTAATATTTGCACCATTTAAAACAAAAACTTTAATTGCATCTTTAAATGGTTAAAGACATTTTCATTTAAAAAATATGTACAGTAAAATTGAATATTGGTATTTCTTCCCAATAAATAACATTATAGTATACAATAATTTCAGTACTTCTCTTTAAAACATGTTCTCAAATGTGTTCTTTATCATTGTTATTTTTATTTTAACAATATTCTCATTGTAAGTTTTCAACTTATTTAGTTTATTTAAAAGTTGCAGGCGGAAAAATATGGAATGACTTGCCAGCTGATATAAAACATTCACCCACGATTAAGTCCTTTAAAGCTAGATACAGATCTCATTTCTTTTCATAACATTTAACTTCCAGTTTATTTTTTTTGTTGCTTTTATTATTAATTGTAATTGTATAAGATTTAAATTTGTATCCGTTTTTGTCGACAGGACCACAATGCAAAACAAGTTTATTAGTTATCCGCATTCAGCGGATAAATCCTTGTAATTTCTACTTGATTGTGTATTATCCTGTATAAATATGTTGTTAAATAAATAAATAAATAAAGTAGCTTTAGTAATGTGTGGCAATTGGGAGTTTTTGAAAGATATGTTGCCCGAAAGCTCTGCTAACTTTTATGGCTGTTTTACTTTATCGTTTTGATTTAGCTTTTCGCTTTTTTTTTGTATCTGCATTGAGATCCAGCCACTGATACCCACAGTATTGTCATTTTTTCAGTAATTTGCCTTTGGATTTAATACAAAAGTGGTTACATATATCAATCAGTGCATTTGAAAGGTATTGCGAATCTTATATTATATTCTTATAGAGGGCTAATAAAGGTCGTAGCAACTCCTTTCGTAGTTATAAAAACAGAATTAAAGACAGTTGTAACGATTTAATTAAAATTAATCTTCCATGTACTTCCACAATCCAACCTTCATCAGCGTTTGGTGAAAATGATGATTTTAGTTTGTGTTTTTGGAAGATGCTGTTAATTTTCTGGTTCAATGTTTTCTTTGATTTGTTATATAGACGTACTATCCAAAATAAACAATCAATATTATGTGATATCAATTACTTTAACTGCATACAATACATACGGATATAGTAACATAAACAGGGCTTATATTCATATAGGCCTAGACAAAGATTAATATATTTGTTGTTCTTTTCATGTGGTACAAACTTAATTTTGTTCAATAACATTAACTGGTATAAAAAAACAGGACTATGGGAGAACTTGGATTTGTGTAGCTTTACAATTACTAATTACAATTATAAAAAATGGACCAGAAAATAATCAAATATGATTAATAAAAAGTACATTGTTTGAGCACCTTGTTCATAAACACTAATATTAACATATCCTCACAAACATATTCTATGAAAATGTTAAAAGGATGAATGTAATAACATAGAATGCACATATTTTACATTATAAAACTGATATTGATAAATAAAACATATTTTCATGCATATAAATGGCATCTTCATCCATCAAAAATTATAAAACATAAACGTTCACTTTTAAAAGTTATAATTGATATACATTATATACAGCATATATTTGAATGTTAAACAATTGCGTAGTTGCTTGCTTGTTGTACAGAAGGCTCTTTTTGCAATTCTTCCAACACAGCGTAAACAGTTTGAAACAAAGGGCGTTGCGACGCCTCGTGAGCCCAACACATTTTCATGAGTTCGTAGACACCTTTCGGCGTGTCTTTTGGGCAGCCTAAACGATAGCCTTGCCTCACTTTCATGAACACGTCCTCGTGAGACATCCCACTGTAAGGTTTCAAAGCATTTGTAAATATCTCCCACAGAAGGATTCCAAAAGACCACATGTCAGACTGACAGGTGAATTGGTAATCCCACAATGCTTCAGGGGAAGTCCATCTAATAGGTATCTTTTCATCTTTATGTCCAAGATAATACTCGCGAGATCCAAGATGTCTGGCCAATCCAAAATCAGATATTTTAACTTCCAATGTGTTGTTAACGAGGCAATTACGTGTGGCAACGTCACGATGAACGAATCGCAGCTCCGTAAGATACGCCATTCCTGTGGCAACTTGTTTTGCCATGTTTAGCTTTGTTCGCATGTCCAGCACCATCCCGCTCTTGTTACTACCCTCGTAGATTCTCTCCGGGCTACGACGTCTCAAGAAATGCTGCAAATCCCCATGGCCCATATACTCAAGTATAATAGCCAATGGCTTTCCAACAAAACAAACGCCCAGAAGTTTCACAATATTTTGATGATTAAACCGAGTTACGACCTCTGCCTCACGGTTGAAGTACCGCATCGTATCGGCATCTGCATCGTCCTTTAGCATTTTAACGGCAACAATGGTTTCTTTCTTACCGTGAACAAGACTAGGTGCTTGAGCCTGAAACACTCTACCAAAGGCGCCTTCACCGATGTCTTTTATATAGACAACGTTATTCCTTGGGTACTCAAATGTTTCTAAACGTGGGTTGAATGACTTGTAGAAATCTTTACCGTACATAGGGTTAGGTGGTATTTCAGCCATATCCAGGTTGGTTGGGAAGGGGTAAAGTTTATCAAGTTTTTTGTTGCGCTTAACATGGAGTATTCCAGTTACAGAGATGATGATGATTACTATGACAACAAGAGAAGTACAACAGATGATGACGATCCAACTGATATCGAAGGGCAATCTATTTGTTGGGTGTGGCATTGGTAACTCATTGACCACTTCATCTGAATCTGTTAAAAATAAAAATAAATAATAATATAGCATAATTAATTGTTATTGTCTATTTCTGTATTTCATTCAGATTTTGCGTCCTGTGGGAAATAAATTCCTTATCCTAAAATTACTTACCACATTTGCCAATGGCACAGAATTCCCACCGTGGCATCACGTTGTCGGTGAAACACCACGGAGACTCGTATCTTCCATCTGGATTTCGGCAATGATTGCTGGCATTGTAAAGTTCAGGATACACACCGGGATTCATAAAGGTCTGAAAAGACAAATTAAAAAATAATAAGCTCACACCATGCTTTTGTAAATATAGTAGAGTCCCTATTATGGGATACCTTCAAAACCAACAAAGTGTTCCCTTATTATGGGTTTCCTCTGTTTCAAGATTTTAACTATAGTACCTTACGCTCTGTCTACACTATCACAAAAAAATGTGATATGCCCATATATGGACACGATGATGTCATATCACTACTATATTTTTTGTCAAACTAGTTTGATAGTGTTGACAAAGCTTTACTTCTCTCGTCTCTTGACATGAGGAGTAACATATATAACTCTTAATATAAATTGTCTGAAATAGTCCAAAAAACTATTTCTCGTGATTTTTTTAGTAAATGCAGACACCTGATTGGTTAGTAGATTAAATTAAATATTTACCTGGGAATCCCATGCTTTACATGGCTTGCCAGATTTAGTGTAATTCACTGATCCTTGGTAATACTGTCCAGAACTATTGTAACATTTTTCTGAAAAAAGTAACATAATTTATGACTTATTAGGTTTTTAAAAAAAACCACCAATGAATCCCAGGTGTAACTATGTAGGTGTGGCTGATTATTTGCATAATTCCTCCAAACATACCAGCATTACCCAAGAAGCAGCTGACCGTTGAATGCCATTTTATGAATTATTATTTTATGAAATCTTATTTTTAAACAAAGCATGATATTTTAAGAACATATATTTATATAAAAAATTTTTCAAGATACTAGTTAATGTATTAGTTTTTAGTGATTTCAATTAAACATTAATAGAAACATTCAACTGTAAGAAATTGATTGAAACACAATAAATTATTTACAGGTTAATTACCCTCTACCACCAAACTATATACTATTAGAGATGTTGGGTGTATAGAATGTAGTGTAAATTACATTTTAACATGTAAAACACTGTACTTATAATATACGATATCGTTAGGTCTGTAAAGTTACATGTATACAATTATATTATTTTTTCATTGAAATCTTAAATATGTTATGAAAATGATGAAAAAGATTTATGAAGCCAAAAACAGCATTTTGATGATATCTAAAAGCAACAAAATTGAACAAACACTGCAACACTGGGTGAAATAAAGCAGTCATACCACAGTAAGCAACATAACAAACAACGAATAAACAAACGCAGCTTTCTCTTTAAAAGGGGCAGCAAACATCCAAAATAAGCAAGGTAGATAAAACTGAAAGAAATGCTTTTCAGGAAAAATAAGAAAAATATTTGTGGGGGAGGGGGGGAGGGTGTTGTGCTGCAAATGAAAAGGTATTCAGTACATTTAATTAAACAAAAATTCTAAAAAAAAGAACATATAGATGGTTGACTGCTTTCCTTAATTGATTGTAAGTAAATAACATAGAAGACATTTGATTATAGAATTGTGTTTAAAAAGAACTCAATGAAATAATAACTGTTAATATCAGAAAATTAATAGAAATAGAGAAAAAATCAGAAGCGTTAATTGTGGGTGCATAGAAAAAAAAGTGTCATTTTTAGGCTTGGGTTAGGTTTCTGGTGCTGTAGCAAGGTATACGGAACTTTTAAAACGACATACAACAATCAAGAAGCAATATCATAGCTATCATGAATTTGAATAATTTAATAGAACCCCTATTAAGGGGACATTTGGGACACAACAAAGGGGAGTCCTCTGAATAGGGATTGGCTGAAGTTTTAAATTTTTTCTTGTTCATCTCACAGGTACCTGTCCTAATAGGGGTATCCCAATGGAGAGCCATCCCAAGGGAGGGCCACCACAAAGGAGGGCCACCACAAAGGAGGGCCACCACAAAGGAGGGCCACAAGAAGAGTTATACTGTATGTCATATTGCTTCAAAATTGTTGCTATCGTGTCTGTCAAATTAAAGTGCCTAATAAGGCCGACATGACTGGGTTAGGTTAAAACTCACTTGTTATATCATCAGGGTCTGGAAGTTCTGTAAAAAATTAAGTAGGTAATACAAGTTAATTCTAAATTTAGTTCTAACTGTTAAACACCATACTGATAGAGATATCCGTGTGGTGGGAACGCAACCAGAGGTAATTATCAAGCAATATACAAGTCAATTGATCCACACTTGTATATAGTTGTATATACGTTCAATCACTCTATATCTGAATCAGTACCGCATAAAAACTATTTTGATTCTATTATTAAATAGAGAAAAAAAAGTTTTCCCTATAAGATTATATTAATTCTATTAGACATCTAACAGTTACATATTTTATTCTCTAAGATAAAGAATGCTTATCTAAATTATTATATTATTGTCATATTAACATCAACTGTCTGAAACGTTAATAAGTACATTTTACAGAACTAAACACAAATATTTAGCATTTTATATCAAAATATTACAATATTTAAACGTTAGCAGGCTGAGGAAGACGTTCAAACATTTTTGCCTACAGGCAGATTCGAAACAAATTAGAAAGACCTACATATACATCTAAAGCTCTGTCTACACTATCTAAATAGTTTAACAAAAAATGTGATGTGCCCAAATATGGTAGTGATATGACATCATCATGTCTATATATGGGCACATCACATATTTTGATAGTGTAGACAAGGCTCAATGGCCTCACTTAGCTAGCTAGGTAAACTTACGAAGAATATCAGCATCTGAACACTGCATTTCGCCGTCTTTTGTGTTAAATTTACTTGGAAGTTCGCCACAATCTTCTGGTATTTGGAAGAACTGTTTGTGGTTTACGCTGAGACTGTCAACAAATTGTTTCCAATCATTTCTACAGTACATTAACTTCACAGCATAGCATTCCTCTCTGTTGGGTAAGACATTGATAAATATTTTAAAAGAATGTTATAAAAATGCTTCTTACAATATATTTTTTTTAATAAAAAAAACCCAACAATTTGTCATAAAGCTCAAAAGGCGGCACAACCTCTTAAGCTAACGTACAATCTCCTGTGGTTCATGTCTAACGCTCTGTCTACACTATAAAACTAGTTTGAAAAAAAAATAAGTGTGATATGCACAAATATGGTAGTGATGTGACATCATCATGCCCATATATGAGCACATCACATTTTGTCACATAAAGTTTGATAGTGTAGACAAGGCTTAACTAAAAATAATAACATTGAATTTAATCAACTTTGGGTAAAGCAGAAACAAATAATACTAACACATGCTGTAGACTAACCAGAAATGATACATAACTGAGGGTTTAAATATCTTAACCCTTACCTGCATATAGGCTTTGAGAGTTGTAAGCCAGGCATGACTTGGTCACAATCCGGATGAGCCCTGTGGCATATCAGTTTAAGAATTGGTTCGTAACATTTATCAGTAACGCTAACAAGGCTTCGAAAAATTTCAAGCATGGATGTCTCAATTACCCTTTCAGGGTTGGCAATACTGGTGTTGTAAAAGATGAAAAGATCTTGTAGATAGGTTCCACATACTTGACCTTGGTACGAGTTACAGTAACCCTGAGGACTAAAATAAAGTTATTCAATAAATGACCATGGATACTATAGTATAATAATATATAGAGATATAAATAAACCACATTTATCAGTCAGAAATGCCTTACAAGTCTTAAATAATCAAGTCATTGGTAGAGTGGTATGACAGGAGTGCCTAGAATTCTGGTTTGTGTGCACTTTACAGCTTGGTTACCACTAGCGAAAAAATGCCCTGCCAATAATTGTGTTATTATTTCAGTAACAAATCTATATACTAAAAAATAAGATTATTTTTAAACAAGAATTTCATTCATTATTTTCAAAATAGGATTATTAATGCTACTGTATAAATGACTTGAAGTAGGATCTGAAGCTATGATCAGTTTTTAGAAATTTAAAAATCCTCAGCATTAAATCAGATTCTATTGCTAAACCTTGTTTTATTCATAATACAGTAAAGGAATAATAATGTCAAGGAATAAGATTATCAGATAATTTAATTAGGTTCATGAAAAGTTAATTGTGTTTTTCTAAAATTTATAGAAAATATACGAATGATCTACCTCCTAAAAGGCAGGGGCATAGCCAGCATGAGGCAGACAAACGCTAGCCTTTTCAATTTTCACCCATCCCAATTTCCCAGATTCACAGATTGTCATATTTTATATTAATAATTATATTTAAAGGATCTTGCCCAATCTGTTTTTAACCCCTCGCTACGGCCTTGAAAGTATTAATGTTTATAGTCTAGTATGTATGTATGTAATAAATTATGTCGGTGAGTGTGACTACAGATATTATCCTTTAGAACAAATGGTTAGAATGCTAACAAGTTTAGCTGGCTAGATACTATAGCTTTATAAATGTTGGTAACCATTAATAATTTGTTTGTTTAATAACAATTTTTATTTATAAATCAATTAAAATGGTTGTGTGGATAATTAACCTGTTTGCTTTGTTGCAATAAGTACACAATTATCTTTAATCCCCACACTGTGATATCTTTAATCCCCACACTGTGATATCTTTAATCCCCACACTGTGATATCTTTAATCCCCACACTGTGATATCTTTAATCCCTACACTGTGATATCTTTAATCCCTACACTGTGATATCTTTAATCCCTACACTGTGATATATTCAATCCCTACACTGTGATATCTTTAATCCCTACACTGTGATATCTTTAATCCCCACACTGTGATATCTTTAATCCTGACACTGTGATATCTTCAATCTCTACACTGTGATATCTTTAATCCCTACACTGTGATATCTTTAATCCCTACACTGTGATATCTTTAATCCCCACACTGTGATATCTTTAATCCCTACACTGTGATATCTTTAATCCCTACACTGTGATATCTTTAATCCCCACACTGTGATATCTTTAATCCCTACACTGTGATATCTTTAATCCCTACACTGTGATATCTTTAATCCCTACACTGTGATATCTTTAATCCCTACACTGTGATATCTTTAATCCCCACACTGTGATATCTTTAATCCTGACACTGTGATATCCATAAATCCATAATTTAATATCACCTTGACCTCTAAGATATCTTTACAATTCCTCAAATCAAATGTGACAATAATGCTAAATACTATAACCACAATTGACCTTAGCATATGAAATAGTGCTGAAAGATATGTTTATTTAATATTGATCTTAATGACAACACAATACATTGATGTCATGCAAGAAACTAATCCATAAAACAATTTAAAATTAAAAATGTCAATGTATTTTTATTCCTTCTTAGTTAAACAAAATTTGGATTAAGCCATCCATGGAACTAGATTAGGACAATGAAAGAAATATGGCAGACAGGTCTGAAACTCGGAACCTTACCATTATGCCCAATCACTTAATGTAAGGTCTATATAATACCAAATATTCCCAGACTGTCTCTTATCTCAGTTCTAACCAGGCTTAACCAGGCAACCTTGGTAACTGGTGTTTTAAAGTGGTATGGCCGTACTAACATTTTAACTGTTGACAAGTGTTATTCATTGCAATGTAGCTACATGTCAGTTCAAGCCTTACTTTCGCCGTCCACTACCAAATACTTACGTGGGACGATTGGAGATCTTGATAACACCGACTTTCTCCACGTAGCTCCTCTTTTTGATAGACCCGATCTGGATCTTGTTCTCTGCAACACATGTATAGTTTATCGGCCCCACAGCAGTTACTATCAGATAAGGTTTATCATATGATTTTCCGGTGCTATAATCCATTTTCTTTAATATAAAAATTAAATATAAAATCATATATATATAAAATGACATACTATTCATCAGGTCTGTTATGCTTTTACAGTTATGATTGTTATATCTGCAAAATCAATCTAATAAAAAGCTTTCAAGGAATAAATAAATTCATATTTATTTGGTCAGTAAGGTGCTCGCCCTGTACAAAAGGGTCACAGGCACGATCATGGCACCAAATTAGGTCATGGTACCAAATTAGGTCATGGTACCAAATTAGGTCATGGCACCAAATTAGGTCATGGCACCAAATTAGGTCATGGCACCAAATTAGGTCATGGCACCAAATTAGGTCATGGTACCAAATTAGGTCATGGCACCAAATTAGGTCATGGCACCAAATTAGGTCATGGTACCAAATTAGGTCATGGCACCAAATTAGGTCATGGCACCAAATTAGGTCATGGCACCAAATTAGGTCATGGCACCAAATTAGGTCATGGCACCAAATTAGGTCATGGTTCCAACTTTCTGTCGAAATTTTATTCCTTTAATTGATATCATACAAGTCAATTAACACATTCACATTTATAAAAATGTCTTGTGGAAGAACAATCGACATCTGGGGGAGTTGACGAAAACACCACCCTTGCTTCCTCCGTTTCCCATTGCCCTCCCCACCCCTCATGTGTGTAGCATTTATCAATTCAATAAGTAATATGATAGTTTGAACTTACAAAACTTCCTCGTTCTTTCCAAGCAATTTTTGGTTTTGGATATCCAATCACATCGCATGTTAGGTTGACCTTCTTGCCATATTCTACGTTGTTGAAGCCAGGACCTTTGATTATTGTTGCTGGCACTATTCATTTAAAACAACATTTCCTTAGTAAGTAATTCATGTTATCACATATGATGATACAACATTATGAATCACATCAATGTGTAAACATTTATAGATTTAGATATTTTTTAAATAAATGTCTGTAAAATCAATCAGAAAACCTCATTAAATACAAGTAACTATGTAACTTAGCAATAATTTAATTCTAAGTACATTAGCTTTGCTTCAGGGAGCCAAGGTAATTGGTCAGACTTTTACCCTACTCTGGATTACTTGTATATTGTACTAAGTATTGTGTAAGAAGTAAATGATTCTCAGCCCTCGAAATTGGGACGAAATGACCTCGGCAAAAAAATGCCGACGTAAACGAAGCCCACCTCGGCAACACGTCGGCATTTTTTTTGTTCAGCCCCCAAAGCTATTTTTAGTATTCAATCACACACACATTAACTGTACTGTACCTAAAAATAGCTGTGTTGATAATGTACAGCGCATTTGCGGCGCGGCTTGCTCTCTAAATAATAACCACGCAAACAAACCACGCGGTTTTCAATCCCCAATACAAGTTGGACTCTTCCATTCTCTCAGCCAAGTAACAATAAGTCATGTGATTTGTCATGCCTCGCTAAACTCACATCACACGACGATAGAGCTGAGCGTGGTTCGATCGTTGTTGTTGTAAACGCCGGAGCGGTCGCTGGCCTCGCCTCTCTCTGTCTCATTGCCGAATGCCGAGGTAAATTTCGCGGGCTGGATTCTAGTCCCACCCAAAAATTACAGTAAATTCTCATAATACACAATACAGTATACTTAGAATAAATTAAAATTACTGTACGTCCCAGTAGGGCAAACATATGACCAGATAAATGATGTTTTTGAGTTATCAATATCTTTCCAAAATGTACAAATGTATGGCATGAAAATCTATAGAAGATGTTTAAAAAAGAAGAAAAACATGCTAAAATTGACTTCTTTTATGTTAAACAGTTAAGTAAAATGGTCATAAAATCCTGAATGGCTTATACAGTACATTAACTGCACAGCATAATTAGTTAATATTACAGTTTTAGTATGCAGTTGTACAGTAGTACAGTACAGCAGATAATGATCAGTCTGTGATGACACTCAAGTGCTCTACCAGTTTTGCCATCAAGATATCCTTGATCTTCAGATTACGAAATAGGGAAAGCCTAGGGCCTAAAAGTAGTGAAAAGCCTAGGGCCTAAAAGTAGTGAAAAGAAGTGCTGAACTTAATATAATGTCTATCTTTTGCATTACAATTGCGAAATTTAGGGGGTCTCGGGCCGGCTGGATCCCCTTGTCAAGAATTAAATTCTAAATTTGGAGAACATTGAAATGTTTGTAATTGTATACTCTTGCAAGGTGCCAACTAAACGTTTTATCTTATTGGTAAACCTACATAGGATAACCTAGACTTTTCGGGCCATCAATCTTTCCTTATAAGACTTTTATATCACCTTGTTTAGAAAAGCTTTTATTTTCTCATGAATGAGTTTAGCATTTTATTGCTTTGTTTTGTTGTCCCAAGATATTCTTAGCACAAAACATTGTAAATGATAAAAGACGATTCTGTAATGTTTAGAGTCCACCGACAGTCAAAATGTCAAAAATAAACATTCCAAAGGTATGGCAGTCCAAATATGTCTTTTAGGTATTGGAATTTGTGAATAACACATTATAGAAACCAGGCTGATAGAAACCACAGGAGATAATAAAAATGGAATTGTTTAGTGCGGTACCTGCTGGTTTATTGTTAAATATTTGTAAGTAAAGGGCTGGGAAACGTAACACACCTCAGCTAACAATTCAATCGTCAATTACCTCTAGAAAATTATTGCCGCAACAGTAAGCACTGCAGTAAGGTTATTCAACTCGAGTTAAATTTAATTTAGTAGAGGACATTAAAATATCTAGGATTACAAATCATTACTACTGTAATAGCCTATGTTATGTTTACTTAACTTTAAAGATGTATTGTCCCCCAAAAACATGAAAAATGAAGATTAATTAAATCAGACTTTGAATAAGTTATTTTGTAGTTTTAATAAAGTTAATCACTTCCATAGAAAAAAAAATGAAAAAAAATCATGTTTTCACTTATAAAATGACAAAATAAATGGTTAATTTCAACCAAAAATTCATTGGCTGGCAGCCAATTTGATCATTTTTTGCTTTAAATTACATTTTTTCAGGTAAATACAATTTTTTTCGACACAATTTTTGTTCAAGTGGATAACTATTATGTTACACTAAAATGGAATATTCAACAAAAAATGTTGTAAGAATTATTTTTTTCAGGGGGACAATACATCTTTAAATAATTTATTTTATTTTTATTTATATTTTTGCTTTATGTACACGTTAACTTACGATCAAATAACAGTTTTCTCATCGCAACTTGTACAATGTAATTTAGAAAACTACAACCATTTTTCAATAAACATAGGCCTACACATCATACAACGTACATTTCTAGCCTAACAAACTTTCTATTATTTAAAAGTCGAAGACAGCCAGGTCTCGGGTCCATTCTATTGTCGCCACAGATTGATATCTTCATCAGTACTTCTATGAATGGATGATTAGGTGGGAACACGAACGCTAGTTGATCATACCCAGTACCGTTTGATCATACGATTAATCGGGAAACCACCTCACGACGTTAAATCAACAAATTGTTAATAATATAAATATGTTTAAACACCGTGTGCATTGCTATGTTTCCCGTTAACTTGTGGGTGTTTTCAATTTGTTGAGTATACATATATTTTATTTTTTTATAACATCACCTGTAAGTGGGACCATTGTTCCTGTTGGAATGTTTTTGAATAAAAAAAAAAAAATAATAAATAAATTAATGTGAATTTAGACTTAGTTATTCAGCCAGAAAACAAATTGGTTCATAGACACAGTAATCGCTTTTAAACATTGGTGGATAGGAACCAACTTACCCAGGTAAATATCTAAGGGTATGTTCAGACCTACGGAGTTATGCTTTCGTATCACAGCCAAGGTCATATTTTAATGAGCGTCGTAAGAGCAAAGTGTTCTGATTCATTGCAACGAAGTTGCGTTACAAACGGATATGATGTCACTCGCTGGCGATTAACCAAACTCTAACGCACGCATAGACCTACCTTCGTTGTTATTAAAAGTAGTAGTGGTTGGTTTAGAAGTTACAGGCCTTGACCGAACACTTGGGCTCGGCATTATCGATTGGTTGTCAGGCATACCAACCAGCCGATCGTTTTGGGGTTTGGGTTTATATTTGGTCTATGACCTAAAATATCATTTATGGCAGAAAAATGTTCAAATCCCATACTTGCACCGGCTCCAGATTTATTTACTCGCCGCTTTATACGACGACCCCTTCAATTTCGTTTGGATATAAATCCTTCTTTATGAGGATGGCCCATCTGCTAACGTGTCCGCCATGTCGTTGAACACAGACATCTTGTTGCAGGTGCTTTTACGCCAGTTTTTCACTTCCGACCGATCTCTGAACTCAGGGCTTCCCCACAATGAAATAAGGTATTTTACTTCGGTTTCTCGCCAATGCGCACGCTTCGATGACATTTTAAATTAATTAATATAATAATATTAATAATAATAATACTGTATAGTGTAACAACAAAAGGTATGATTTTTTTGCACGTTCACCGATCACAACAAATGGATCAGCTTGGCTATACGATGAGGAGCACATGTCAGGATGTGATGTGGCGAATATTGTAATTTGATTGGCTAGATATCTAACCTAGGTCATATTCATCGATGCGTGACTTTCGTATTGTAAGCGACGTCCACTAAACTCATACCTTGAGCTTTCGTAGCGTACGAAATATCAGTGTCGTACGAGGTGGCTTCCACTAATCTTTTCCTGGTTCAGACCTATGGACTTGTACGCCGCGTACAATACGAAAGCATAACTCCGTAGGTCTGAACAGGCCCTAAGTGTGAAAAGCTCTTAGAGTGGTCCAATAAGGGTGATTAGCTAGGAATTTAAAGTCTATGTTCAAATCATGGAATAGTCAAAATATCAGAATTTCTCATATTCCAAATTCATCATACTCCAAAACACTTTATAGAAAGCATTCATTTCTGTAATTAGTAATTCAACATTAATTTTTAAAACATACCACCGTGCATAAATATTGAAAAGTACTCACTATTTACTGTAAGTAGCACCATATCCGATTTCACAGTGCCATAATTATTCCGAGCTAGACACTCGTACTTTCCCGAATTTTCCAAAGTGACATTCGATAAAGAAAGCTTCAATTTTTCTCTACGTCTTTTCCTGGATGTTAGAATGCGCTCCCCGTTGTGTTCCCACCATATTTCTATGACCTCTGGGCTTTCCGCCACTTGACAGTGATAAGTAATGTTCTGCCCCGCTAGAACTATTTCGGTATTATTCTCAGGATGCTTGACAAACACTGGTGCTGCTTGAAGAAATTTATTCAGAATCATTTTTTATATTAAAATTAAATGGCGGCAACTTCTTTAAATGAATATGAAACATAGCAAACAGGCAAATTCTGTGATTCAGTATTCACATATGAACCTATCAAAGCCTGTACATTTGACTGACAGTATACAATATGTATTTTCTTAACCCCCTTTTTCTCACCCCTTTTATCTCAACACCCACTTTTTCTCAACCCCCACTTTTTCTCAACCCCTTTTTCTCCACCGCCCTTAACGTCTCAACCCCCACTTTTTCTCAACCCCCACTTTTTCTCAACCCCCACTTTTTCTCAACCCCTTTATCTCAACCCTTTTTTCTCCACCCCCTTATCTGAGCCCCCACTTTTTCTCAACCCCATTTTTTGCCAACCCCTTTTCCTCCATCCCCTTTTTCCACCCCCTTTTTCTCCACCACCTCTTCCTACATCCTGATCAACTCTCGGAGCACACCACATTTGCAGGTCACTTGTGAAAATTTAAAAATCACTTACATGAAAGATTTGGCATTTCTGAAATATAGACGCCGGCAGGCTGGCTATCACCTGGTCCTGGTGTTCCATTTTTCTTATCTGGAGTTTTAACACCTGAATCAATTTGAGTGGCTTGCGTTGTCAAAGACTTTACTGGACCGGGTGAGGCTAAAGAAGACAATTACAACCCCTTTTTATAATCAAACGCAAAGAATTTCTAGCTACAATGTAAAATATCATTCTAGTATAAACTCTACTGAATGCAACTGAAAGCTTAAATCATCACAAATCAGTTGTTTCATTTACCCAGTATCATAGGAAAGAAAACCTCCATGATATAGTGTCACATGTGATGCCTGTACTAAACCCTCCAAGATACAGGCATCACATGTGATACATACTGTATATACGCTGTATATAGGAATTTGCCTGTTATACTGGACAAATATTGTCATATGTGTAGATCGTCATCTTGGTGAATAATTTACTACAGTATTTCCTGACTATAGTATGTTTTAGTTATCTGTACTCACAATTTAAAAGCATTTTTTGACAGTCAATATTATTATTATATAAATCATAATTTGATTGGACCTAAACAATGTTTGCTGTAGACAAGAAATATGTGAAATAGCCTAGTGAAACAGAAATACTTGTTCATCTGCTTTTGTCATTCATTCAGCTCAGTACAAAAGCAAAGGAATTTGCCGACTTTGCTACTTGACTATGAGCCTGCTGTTTACTACAATCTGTGCCTGATACACAAATTTGTTTATCCAACAATCTCACCACATGGGGATTTCTAGAGGTGAAACACACGCACGATTTATGGCTCAATACATATTAGATATGCATTGAAAACCAACAAACAAATTACAGGAGCCAGGATCTGTATCAACAACACAGATAATATTATCTACAAAATACTATTACAAGAATAACAACATTTTCTGGATTAATTTTATGCATGATCTATTTCCCCCACAATTAGTGATCTTCCTTTAGAAATTTATCAACTATGTTTTAATTGACAAACCAGATTTAGACTCTTTATTGCATTTCAATTACATTTCATGATTTATCTGTTTACTGTTTTGAAACATTATTTATGGATTGAAAGTTTAGTAAAAATGCTTTGCTACATTTTCACCTTACTCCCACTCTAAGAATCTTTTTATAACCTCTTTGTTTCGTTTGAAAATCTTGGCACTCAACCATAACTTAACTAAAAGTAAATCTTCATAAAGATTTGTTTAAGTACAATAGTGGTGCTGTCCTCAACCCAGTTTATTTACCCCTTGGGTATTTGTATTCACATTATAAATGGAAAATAACAGAAAAATAAGCAATAAAGAAAATCCAAAAATCAAAGTACACCGACATCATCTTCAGTAAACCACTGTTTGGTCTCTTAATTATTTTGGCCTCCTAATCTTATAACATTTTTAAAAAAAATTTGCAAGCATGGGAATTCTATTTTTTAAAAACATGGATTTTAACTCCTAAAAAATATTTTAATTTAGTATACAGTATTACAAGGAATCTTATGATTTTGAAATTGAAATTGGGAACGGATTATCTATAATAATAGTTGAAAGTATGCTGTTGAGTAATTACTAAACTGTACTGTACAGTAGTGTATTTCAATTAATCATTTCCAAATTTGGTTGACACGTGCCTGTTTCACAATTACGAAAACCCCCAATACCAGTAGGAGGCATTACACCATGCTTGTCAAGATCAATATCATTGAAAACTACCATTAACTAAATATTGCAATAATAACATATTTGTTTAAATTAAAAATATTCAAAGACCAAAAAATCGGTTAAATTTGTTCAACAGAACTGTACTGGGTTCATTCATTTATTGTTAAAAAATAGTTCATAAATGCATGGGGAATAGTTCATAAATGCATGGGGAATAGTTCATAAATGCATGGGGAATAGTTCATAAATGCATGGGGAATAGTTCATAAATGCATGGGGAATAGTTCATAAATGCATGGGGAATAGTTCATAAATGCATGGGGAATAGTTCATAAATGCATGGATGGGTGCTATGGATGCTCTCCCATGGATCAGCCAATGAGATAATATTATGGTTTTACTGCACAATTTTGTTTAATTCATCATTTGTCTCAAATTTTTAGGAAGAAAGCCAGACCCAGATAGGCAACTTTTTCATCCTCTTGTTATAACCATAAATGATGTATTTTAATTTAAAGGTAATTATCCAATTGCAGCGATCAATCCCTTGAGCACAGCTGTGTTATTTTAACTAAGCCTTTTACATTGAAACATCTAATAAGCTCTGTCCACACTACCAAACTAGTGTGATGTGCCCAAATATGGTGGTGATATGCCCAAATATGATAGTGATATGCCATGTTAAGCACAAGTTGCACTTCATTATGTAGGCAGTTATGTTCAACGGACGGACACATTAGGAAACAGTCTCACGCGGAAGCTATAGTACTAAGGCTGAACAAATTGCAATTTGTAAATTCGGACTGGACATGCTCAAACTCCGAAGCATGTCTGGGAGTCTATTGTATGAAAATGTACAGTACAGTATGCAGATTTTTAGTTTTTAATACAGTTAACTACTGTAGTTTGGTCATATCATTAATTCTTTGGGAGGTTGAAGTGTAAAAAAACACTTTCTGGTCAAATTGAACAATTAACACATCTTCACTCTACGAACAGCATTAATTTAAACGACTAAACTATATATATAGTTTAGCTTTTTTAAAAAAAGTTAAATAAAATAATGTGTTTACTTGTTTTATAATAGTAGGCCTACCTAACCCATTACTCTATAGTAATCCCTACTATTTAGTAACCCACCCTAAAACAGAATAGTAACTCAGTCTTTCTATTATTAGAAGATAGTACGTTTAATGGCAGGCTAATTTAGAATCAGTCTACTAACACTACAAACTACTAGCATCATTATAATACCAGCATTAGTAATAAACATTAACTGCCAACATAAACTGTAACTTATGTTTAATATCTTTGTTTTTCATTATATAATGATAAGATAATTTATCAGTTCATGGTCATCATATGGTCAAACTGTGGGTATACAAAATAAATTATTTATATTAATATAAATATAAATCCAAAGGCAAAATACTGAAAAAAATGACAATACTGTGGGTATCAGTGACTGGATCTCAATGGAGATACAAAAAAAATGCGAAAACCTAAATCAAAACGATAAAGTAAAACAGCCAGAAAAGTTATCAGAGCTTTCTGGCAACACTAGCCCTTCATCAGTTTATTAATATAAATATATTTATATTAACAACAATTATTATTATTTGTATAAATATTCATTCTTTGGCGTCATTGCACAATATTTAGTATTTTCGTAATACCTTCTGTCATCATACATTGGATTTAATTTAATTTTTGATGCACTAATTTTTTATGGCAATTTGTTATTCCCTATATAATATACATAAAGATTAGTTCTCTATAAAGCTTGTCTAAGTGGCTTCTTTTACATTGTTGTATATTTAAAATTCTAGGCTTTGTCTTTCCCAAATCTTTTACCATGGAGTTTTACAAGTGTCCAGGGTGGGGCTATAACCTCAAGTAAGTATGCCATTATATACTTTTTGGCAACACCCTTGTACCCTTGATTGTATTGTAAAGATAGGGTAAGAGATTTAGTGGGTGGTACCGAGGTAGGGATTAGGGGGAGAGAGGTGTGGTGAACCCCATTAACATTTGATTTAATTTTTGCCTTCTGTGGAAATAAAATCATATTATTAATATCAGTCAGTATTACACAATAATAAAATTATTGATACGAAAAAAAACAATTCCTAGACTATGTCAAGTGTTTTTAAAGCGAGTGTACACCATGTATACCAACGTTTGTTCTGTAACCACACCGTCGTGGTTAGACATCCGCAGGCCTACTTAACTTGTTTGTTTCGACTAACTTTTTTCGACCACCGTTTTAAATACAATTTTTTATATATAAATAACGTAATTAAATTTAATTAGAATTACAGGTAGGCAGACCTGTTAGTCATGTTGACTATTTAATTAATCAATCATACCATCTAATAAATTTAAGCCAAACTAAACACTTAAAACCTCCATTAAAGTTCAGCCCCACACTTCCGAAACAGACTGAAGTTCACTCACCTCCGCCGTCACAGGAAATTGGTCGCGTAACATTGAGAATGAGGAGGATACAGATCCATCCCAAATGGTCCATCCTGCCTGGTCAGCTTTCCATTCCCTCTGCCTCCTTTAACACCATGTGCTAATAAAATATCACAAAAGTAGTTTCCTTGATAAAAATGGACCGGTTTTTGCGATTTATCTATGTTACGATCGCACAATATGGCTCCCTTTGTGCAGCGTATGAACATAAACAAGGATTTCTGCTGGCTGGCGGCGGAGAGTTTAGTGTGAAATTGCCTCCACTATTCATATGCAAATATGCGCAATTCCGTTAAAATAAATGGTCGTAGTACGCAGTAAACAACTATGATTCAATTCCACCCGCTTGACAAAGCCCTATTTTAAACAATGCGTGTTATCACGCTAAATGAATGATTATAAAGTCATACCGATGTAATGAATAAAATTTCACGAATAATAAAACTTATTTTTCAACATTCCATATTAAAAATAGATAAATACAATTATGACGTCATATTCCAGTCAAATTACATTTTTAATATTATTATATTTTCTTTTTTATGTTGAAAATTATATAAATGAGAAAATAATACAAGGACTAGTCGTATTTAGCATGATTATATTGGCATAATCCCACGGGTTCACTGAAAGAGCAGCAATCTCATGTTGTTTGCCTTTATTTTTGGAATATTTAAATTAGGATGGTATACTTATGAAAAGCCTTTGATTCTTTAAATTTATTGTTCGTATGAGAATGATCTATGCGTTAGTATACTGTAGTTAGTAAGACACTGTACACGTCAATTGGGACTTAAATCCTGCTCTAAGTGCGTTTCCGTGGCAACAAGATAGTAACCATAGAGAATCTACTCGTAGCGTAAGTGCGTTACCGGGAACGCGTGTACAGCTTGGTTCCCACTACCGACATAACGCAAGGACGTAACGCAACGTAGATTTTAAAGCTTGGTTCCCACTAGAACGTAACGCAAGGACGTAAACGCAACGCAAGCGTTTTAACCAATGACAAGCGAAGTTATAGACAGCAAGTAAGAACGTAACGCAACGCAATTGATTTAAGCGTGGTTCCCACTAGCGACGCAACGCAAGGACGTAACGCAACGCAAGTGAATTGACCAATCACAAGCGATGGCTTGCGTTGCGTTTACATCCTTGCGTTACGTTCTAGTGGGAACCAAGCTTTGCGGCGATTGGTCAATTCACTTGCTTTGCGTTACGTCCTTGCGTTGCGTCGCCAGTGGGAACCACGCTTCCAATCACAAGCGATGGATTATTCGAACAGTGGATTGTCATGGGTCAACTCGCTTGCGTACGTCCTTGCGTTGTGTCCTAATTTCAATCTCATGTAGGCCTCCTATATCAGAGAAATGTCTATACATCCTCTCAAAATAATAAATGCGGTATAATACGCGGTTGTTTTTTTATACGTAGGCCTTCTCTCCGTGTTCGGGAATTGGGGAACCTTGTGCATTTATTTAGTAGGCATTTTTGCTCAGCGTTTGACGGGCGCGTAAAAATCCCCAATTTATTTTTTTCACAGAAAAAAAAGATAGCCGTTACTATTTTTAGGTCTATTTATTTTATGGAAAAACACGGCTTTAAACATTTTGGAAAAGATATCGGGATAATTATATAAATAACAAGGCAAATGTGTATCCTGCTCCTTTGTTTGGTCACCTAGGTAGGGGTCTGGGACCGCGACAGAACGACAAAGAAATTGCATTTTATTTGTCAGGAATTTGTATGATTTATTTCTTTTTTATTTTTAAATGCGCCTTGAGCACTCTGGAGTGGTATGTGCGCTATAAAAATCTTATTATTATTATTATTATATTATAATTATCCTGATAGGTTAAATTTATTTGAATAAATGACAGCTTGGCGCGCCATAGTTAAATAACCGCGCGTGACGTGCAATTCTCTCGAGTTGGTCCGTCGGTTAAAATAGGTGGCGCTGTGGTTATTTCTTATTTGTTCAGTTATTAATGTTCCCGTGAATTGTTGCCACTGTTCTAAACGACCCAACATTGCGTATTTGAAACATCCAACAAAAATAAAACATACAAAAACTTATCATTAGACAAACAATTTAATGGACCAATCTCAAATTGATTTTTTAAAATAAAAGTATTGTAACTTTATATAGATAAATAATTTGTGTTCAAATCAATTGGAAACACATATTTCTACAATAATTGTACATTGCTGTACAAAACTTACGAACAACCCTATTCCAACTAGCGTAATCAATTGGTGGGATAGGATTTGTAATTGTTTATTATATAAAACTTTCGCTGATTTTCCAAGTACTTGACTAGTCAACTGAATTAAAATACTTGAACCAACGATTTTGGCCTGTGCACTAACATTAAGCTCTGTCTACAATATCACACTAGTGTGATGTGCCCAAATAATGGTAGTGATATACCCAAATATGGTAGTTATAGGACATCATCATGTCAATATATGGCCACATCACATTGTTTTGTCACATAAAGTTTGAACTTTAGACCATGATCATCTGTGAAGTAGACGGTAGAAAGGCGTATATAATATGATTCAAAACTTGAAAACGCGTTTCGAACGAGTAACCAATGTTGACGCAATATAGCGTTTCTTATTCATCTCTACACGCGTTTCGAATGAGCATGGACCTATAAATTACATAGGTCCTAGACTTGCCCCAAGTCTGTATTGTATTTTTTTTTTATTTTTTTTTTTTATTTCGACCGCGAAACTCAAGTAATACACGTATGAAACGCCATATGTGCAAAAATATTTATATTTTTACTAATATTAAGAAAACACTCCGTCCGGAGCCCAGACTACGTAGGTCCATCCATGGAATGATTAACCAATGTTGACGCAATACAGCGTTTCTTATTCATTCAAAGCATCAAACGTATTTAACAATTATTAACGCGTCATCACTAACTGTTGTTAGTGCATAAAACGTGAATATAACTAAGAAATTAAATAAAGTTTCTTAATCAAAATGTATGTCTACTGTACGTAATAAAATCTAATGTATGTCTACTGTACGTAATAAAATCTAATGTTACTTCTGCGCTGCTAACTATACAGTTTGCAGTTTAATATAAAATAAAGAAAATATTATACACTTCATAATTGCTAACCATATATTACATTATTTTCAATTGCATTTATAAAATTGACAAGTTTATGTAAAAACAAAATAATGTTTAAAAAAATCGAAAAAACAACTCATTAAAATAGGATACATTTGGTGCCTCATATAAATAAAATGAGACCAAAGTTACATTTTGTAATAATATTATTATTATTATTATTAAATATTATATAAGGCACACATGTTTGTTCCCTTAAATCACCACTTGAGATATTCCTAATATTAGACAGTCTTGAATCGTGGTGGGGTGGGGGAGAAGGGGATAGGAGAGAGTGTTGGGGAGAGGGGGGATATTTGAAAGTACGGTACCTATTATAAACTGCAAGAATATAAGCATGTAGGGCTATATCAAATGGCATCACTATTTTCCAAAACTTTGAAAACCAATGCCAACAGTAGGTAAAGCCGAGCACTCATCGCATCATTTTAGACCTTCAGCGAATCTCATCACGCTAGACCCCTAGTAACCTCATTTTTTAACGAACCCCATCTTTTTACCCCCATCAAAACCCATCATTTTAGACCTTCAGCGAATCCTATCATGCTAGAGTCCTAGTAACCTCATTTTTTAACAAACCCCATCTCTTTACCCCCATCAAAACCCATCTTTTTAGACCCCAACACACACCCCATCATTATAGAGCCTCCCCGTTAAAATCCATCATTTTACACCCCCAGCACACCCCACCATTATTTTAGGCCCCCAGCAACCCTATCAATTTTTTCGTCTAGTATATTCAACCAGGGAGCTGACCCAACTTGAGGCTTAACCCAACAAATACATTTTACTAAAACGAAGAAGAAAACTGGATCAATTGAACTACTCCGGGTGTAAATGTACCTTTAGACTAGAACCGCTCCTTTGGGACACCCATATTAAGGGTACACAGTGTGAAACAAACAACAAGGGGAAACCAAAGTGGTTCTAAATTTGTATATGTAGAGAATTATTATAGACTTCTCAGCAAATTCAATATATTTTCACTTAAATAAATAGGATAAAACAATAATAATAATAATATATTATATAGCTATTCAAAATATTGTGTATTCGCATATCATTTTAAATAGCAAATTGGCAATACACATATTATATTCCATTATAAAAAAGATACAGTATTTAAAATTAGCATTTTCAGAAAGGTTGTCTACATAATTATTAGGTTATATGCATGATATGCATATAACCTCTTGATTCTGTCAAAATCTTTATTTATTTATTTATTTATTGGTTATCCGCCTCAAGCGGATAACCTTTGTTATTGTAGTGTTACTTTTTTTTTTTATTATTCTTCTTTCTTTCTCCGATTTTGTGTACGCGTTTTCTCTTGAACGTGTTAACATAACATTTTGTAACTTGGTCAACATATAGACAATTAACTGAAGATGTACTGCGAAGCTTTTTGACAATGTCAGATCCGCGTAGCGTAAGTTACGCGCGATTTTCTGAAAATCTTAAATCGGTCATAACTTCGAAACCGATAAATATTTTTTAACGAAATTTTCAGCCACGTTTTCTTCACATCAATGGCTAACTTTTTCGCTCTTCAGCAAATTTTTGAACACTAGAAAGTCTGCGCGTAAACTGCGTTTGAAATTTTAAAATGCTCCTAATTTGTGCACGCTGTTTCTCTGTAACGCGTTAACATAACATTTTGTAACTTGTTCAACATATAGACATTTTACTGAAGTTGTCCAGCCAAGCTTTTTGACGATGTCAGAGCCGCGTAGCGTAAGTTACGCGTGATTTTCTGAAAATCTTAAATTGGTTATAACTTCGAAACAAATGAATATTTTTTAACGTCATTTTCAGCCACGTTTGCTTCACATCAATAGTTAACTTTTTTAACGCTATCGCAATTTGTAACATTAGAAAGTGCGCGCGTAAATGGCGTTTGAAATTTTAAAATGCTTCAAATCAATTTCTGATTAAATTAGAGCACGATTCAGGTCATTTTAAGCGTTTAAAAAATTGCCACTGGTGCGCACATTTTTACGCGCGCACGGCGCAGGGAACAGGTATGAGCATTTCTTTTACACGATTTGTGTTTTTAAATCTTCTGTTAACAATTTTACGTTATTTTATTCACTTTTCAACTTGAAATGGCGTTCTACGAGCACGTTAAACATGACAGGTTGCGCACGAAAACGTCAACAAATTGTGAAAATGTTCCAAAATATGTCTACTTTTAAAAATGACACAGTTCATCAGAATGCAAGGTTACCCCCATTTTTTATTTTAATTTCTTGCAGTGTATGAATCATAGGTCTGATTTATTATAGTGTTGAATGCTAAAACGTGTTTGATGGCTACATTATTTGCATATTAAATATAATTTTTGAAATATTTATCATCAAACAAACATAAACTTATTCAAAGAGCAAAACAATAAACATAACATTTATCTTTTTTCTTTACATGTTAATATATAAAACTTGAAAGTATGTACTTTCATAAAATATCAGCGTTTAAAATTTTTGAAGATTTCATCATAGTAAAATTTATGATTTAAGTTTGATATGTAATAATCAACTTGCATCGAGGGGGTTCACGACATACCGAATGAACGAGGACTCTTTCTTCGGATTTTCGTCAGCAGGTGGTCATATGGCTCGATGTGTAATGCAACCGACTTTGGTATCAGAGGTACCGGGTTCGAGTCCCGTCACGGGAAAACAATTAATTAAAAGGGTTTAGTTGGTTATTACACTGAGAGGGCAGTTTTAATTTTGAATAGCCTACTTTTTTTGGAAAAGTCATAACTTGGAAGTACTTGAATACGCAAGATACGCTTTGTTGCTGGCGGATAACCAAACTCGTCCTCAAGTGACGAGTTTAAGTTCTAGTTTATTTATTCTTTCCTTAGCACTATTTTGTCCGTGCATTATCTTGGCATCAGTTTCATCTAGCTAAGTCAAGTTTTCAGAGTATATTCCTTATGGCCAGGAATCGATGTGGTTATATTTTCACGATGCGTAATCAAAAATTACGCGGTCTACGCGCGATTTTACGAAATCACGTTTGTAATCATATCTTCACAAGCATGAATCACAATTAAACAAAATTTGGTACTCATAAATTTCAGGTCATATTTCATCATATGGCAATTAAATTACGTGCGTAGCGCATATAACGCTTGCGTACGCGCGCTTAAAATGTTCAAAATTGTCAAAATTTATTTTCGATGAAATTAGAGTACGTTTCAGGCAATTTTAAGCGTTTAAAAAATTGCCATGAGTGCGCAGATTTTTGCACGCGCACTGCGCGTTAAACGTTAATGCGCACTCTTTTTGCCCGATTTCTGTTTTACAATCTTTCTTTAATAATATCATCATATTTGATTCAGGTTTCAACTCGAAATTGCGTTATACGAGCACGTCAAAAGTGACTGGCTACGCACGTATAAGTTAACAAAATGGTGAAAATATGCTAAATTTTAAAATTAATATATATCGTCAGAATGCAGGGGAACACCTATTTTTTATTTCATTTTCTTGAAGTGTATGTATCATATGTATGATTTATTATCAAATTAAGAGAACAAAAGTTGATTAAGTCATCATTAATTGCATATTAAATTAAAAAAACATAATTTCGACAATCAAACAAATTATGACATTTTCTTAGGCCAAAATAACAAACTTAACATTAACTTTCTTCCTTCAAAAATTCATATATTAAAGTTAAAAGTATGTAGTTTGACAGTGCATCATTTGTATACATTTTAAAGATGTCATCATAGTAAAAAATTATAATTCATTTCAGTATGTAATAATCTATTTGCATCAAAGTGGTTACTGCATAGTAAATACACGGAGGAATTTTTCTACAACTTTTAGTCAGTTGTGTACGGCTCGGTGGTCTGTGCTCGTGTCTATGGCATTCAAGGTACCGAGATCGAGTCTCACCTTGGGAAACGAAATAAGATTTTTTTTTTATTATCCGTATTGTTTGTTCAAATTTATTTCTTAGTGTATAGATTATACACATGATTTATAATGAAATCTAGATAAAAATTTACTTATGTCTTTATTATTATGTAACAACAAATGTGGTTTATGACATTATACGCATATGGATCTTTGATCGGATTGTGATACCGGCTATGGTGTTCGCGTTAGCAAGGTCCTATCATATATTATAAATAATTAAAGATTCTGAGAAAATCAATCAATCAATATATCTTTTAAAAATCAATTATCTTTATTTAAATCAATGCATATAACCTATAATTCGTCATAGTGACGAATTAAATCTAGTTTTATTTAATTATTATCAAGGTAATAGATTTTTTATAAATATACAATCTCATCTTAGCTGCATTTGTCCTGTTCCACTACTTTAATATTTAAAAAAATCAGACATTGATATTCCTGATATTTGGAATGTATTGTTTTTTTTTTAAATTAATTACTATAAATAATGTAAACAAATAGATGTCTTATATTAGGACTTATATTATTCACTCTTTCAGAATAATAATTACACAAAACCACACAGGTTTTAATGCGGATAATAATATAATGATTAATTTTATAATAAATAATTATTACAATGGATGGAAGATTTCATAATATAAATTTGGACAAATTATTTAATTGCACTTTCAATTTACATTTATATAATGAAATAAATTAAACAACTTAAATACTGTACTTTATAAATTAAATATTGTTTTATTATATAACTTTTGAGTAGTTGCCATCAATTGAATATACCACACAGTAGAACACTATTAGGGGGAAACTTTGATGTGAATGAACAAGAGGAAATATGTATATATAACTATACAACTACTATTCAGAGGACACTTGTTGGTCTTAAACTCTGTTTACACTATCAAACTCTATTTGACAACAAATGTGATGTGCCCATTTATGGACAAGATGATGTAATAGCACTACCATATTTGTGCATATAACTTCCATATTTGGGCACATCACATTTTTTTGTCACATAAAGTCTGATAGTGTAAACAGAACTTTAAACGTATCCCCTTAATAGGGGTTCTACTGCACCTGAAACACAATACATATTATAGTTAAAATGTGGCTAAAATTTAAACATGCTTTCTATATTTATTTTTCACAAAAACACTAACTTGACAAGTGTGTGCGAAACTCACTAATTTTTGCGTGTAATCAATATTTGTAGTTTGACCATCAATTAATAAATAATAAACCTAACTACTAATTATTGAAATTAATGAATCAATCATTCTATCATAAGAACTGAAAGGATGTAATTTATTCAGAATTAATAATATTAAATACATAATTAATAAGAGATGAAAGCATCCATCATCCACTGATCAATCAATATCACAACGCTGTAATCTGTACATTGTCTAAATTTTCACCCCATTGTTCTTTTGGTTCAACCGACTCAACCTCGTCAGAACTAAAACTACCCTCTTGCGGTGAATGCGACGTAGGAGACCCATGTTCACTGTTCACGCCCGAATCGCTAATCGACGTTGTGTCATGTTTTTCATTTGTTTTTTCAGACACGTTGTGATTTACTTTATAAGTAGCAATAATAGTTGTTCTATCGGGATCCCGTCTTTCAATATGCCTCAGCTTTAGATTGTTTGCAGGATTCCAGGATCCGAACGGAGTGGCAACGGGATCTTGGGATGCAAACGGCACAGGTGGAGGCATCATATTAACTTGTGAATTGTATAAGGAGTTTTGTTGCTTCTGAAAATATAACAATACCGTAAAGTAAAGCAAATGAAAAAATAAATTAAACCGTTTTTACCATGTTTTTTTACATAAATTAAATGGAGGGGCATGTCTTGATAGATAGTATATGTAATATGGGACACCTATATGTAAGGGAAACCCATATAAGGTAACATTTTTCAAGGAATGGGCATTAAATTTGTATAACATGACAGCCAACCCCAGTTCAGGAGTCACCCTATGAAGGGGAACTTGGTTAGGTCATCAAGGTGTCCCCTTAATAGAAGATGCTTCGTCTATTTTCTTTATTATCTCTTGCCATTGTTGTTTTTTGTTACTTTTGTCTTTTGGATGTTAATATTAATGTTCTTTGAATTGAATTGAATAGTATAATTCAGAAACTGTTCTAGTAATCATTTTAGCCTTTTCTTTTGTATTAAAAAGGACATGAATGGTATCTGGGACTGTCCTATAACTTTCCAATTCAATAAATACCATTTCCCCTTTTAATCATATAGAAGGCAAAGCGCATCTTACTAAATTTTACCATGAATGCCTGAATGGTAAAGATACAATTTATGTTTCACTTGATATTATTTGTCTGTTGCAGGCCCACTTCAACTTAGTAATTTCCATGCAAAACAATCTATGTATAATGCTAGCCTTATGAGTCGTCTCCCACCACCCCACATTCTGTTTTCAAGGATTTATTGTATATATATATATATTATAGTTCAATAAATGAAATGGTTTGACAGTTTATTATTTCATTTCTCCACTCCTAAAACTGACTCAAATTGATTCAGAAATAAAAAATGTCTGGCAAACAAATTAGCATTATCAAGATGGTTTTTGGGGTAAGAAGCGAAAATGTAAAAGTAGGATTGGAATTGGATTTGATTACAAAGACACAGCAAGAAAAATATGAAAAATAAATGCAAAAAAGCAAAGTATACAGCAAAATAAAAATAAACAGGAAAAATATATAAGAAATATCTTTAAAAATAGGACAGACAGTTAATAAATGATTTCTACAATTTCTGTGAACTAAAAGCACGCTTCTATTCAGGCTGCTTTTTTTCTACTTTATTAAGGCCTCATAAGTTATTTGATCCTAAAAAGTAATTTCTAAGTACAAAAGTGATCTTTTACATAGTAATATAAAGCATGGAGAAATAAGTTAGAGATTCTCCATGTATAAAGCAAATTAAATTGAAAAGAAATGCATTCAAAATAAAGAGATAGATGAGCAGGTTAATCTTCATCCAAACTAATACAAATATTCACGAATTTTACTGTAAGTTCACTTCAAGATAGCTGCCACCTCAACTTTTAAGTTATAAACTTTAGTTTATATTTATCAACATAAAACATGCACTTAATAATAAAATGATGATAATAATACCTGTTAAATGTTAAAGTTGATATTCCTATATTTCATGAAATGGAAAGAATGCAAAGGAAATGAAAAATATATAAAAAGGACCATGCAATGTATGGTATGCCTGTTGCTAATGGCGATCATGCCAAAAAAAAGAATGATTCTATGTTTAAAATCCATATATTGCAGAATGTTTAAGTCTATACGTCGACCACTTGCATGTATATTAGTATATGGGTCTCTATATTTCTTCTTAATCTCTGTCTATACTATCAAACTTGACGTAACAAAAAATGTGATGTGCACATATATGGACATGATGATGTCATATCACTACCATATTTAAGCATATCACTACCATATTTGGGCACATCAAAATGTTTTTGTCAAACTAGTTTGATAGTGTAGATATAGTTTTATTATGTACTCTCACTAGCACCAGAGGATAGGTACAGTATGTAAAAAACTATCAATGCAGTGATGGTATAAAGAGAGTCTAGGGTGCTATCAATGCAGTGATGGTATGAAGAGAGTCTAGGGTGCTATCAATGCAGTGATGGTATGAAGAGCTGAGTCTAGGGTACTACTAACTACCTATGTTGGAACCTAGAGTTAAAATTCCACAACATTTACAAGAATGTATGCAAAAATCACAATGCGAATACCAGGTTACCAAAAACTAAATAATGCGTTTGCTTGTTACAGTATATCATAATTGAAGCTGAGGTTCTTTATGAGTTGGAATATAGGTACAAACTGCAGGTAAACAATACATACAGGAGCCCTATTAATGTTACACAATAAAACCTTTATTTACAAAATACACTGTTACCATGCATCTGTATTCCAATCAGACAAATTCAACAGCCTAATGACCAATAAAAATAGTTATTATCTAACTAATTAATTTTCTTGTTTTTTCATTTTCATATCTAGACTCTGTTTTTTATCTACACATGACAGTACGAGGTAAAAGCAATATTCAACAGTTAGAATTGAATATATTGTTCTCAGTGAGTGTGACAGGTTGCCACAGGGGAAATATATTAGCATGCATTAAACATAATGTAATTTCCAACTATAAAGTCTTTGTCATTGTGGGATTTCTGCTGTAACATTAATAGGGCTTTTACATGTAATACATTTATCAAAATGGAGCAAAATAAAAGTGTCTTTATTGGCATATGAATCTTACCTCTTCACTTTCTGTACATGAACTAAGACTAGGCCTGCCGTAACTTGATTCATCATCTTCTCTATAGTTCTCTGGAGGTGGTGGATACTCTGGGGGTGGGGGTAAATCAAATGGCAGAGGCGAATTGTCAGTGTCCATTTTGGAGGGTGGTGACTCTTGGTCAATAGGTTGAAAACTGGACATGGTTGGTGGATTATATTGTTTGACATCTTTGGCTGGGGTTACGTACACCCCTTGCAGAGATACTGGAGTGGACATAGGTGGAGATGTTAAAGGGACTGCGGGGGCATTATGACCCTCTGGCGATGATGAGTAGCCATCCCTATGTGGTGGATCATACAGCAGCATCTCTTTTCTTTCAAGGGTTGCTGCATCTGTAAAGTCTTGCATTTCTGATATGGATTTGTATTGGTGCGATGGTGAAGCTGTCGCCCTCTCTTCACTGGTGTAACTTGAGGGACCACTGCCTACTAAGTCAGCTTGTTCAGATTCAGTTTCCTCTCTAAAATTATATAAAGGTATTACTTAAAATATAACAAAAGAAATCTCTATTGCATGTAATTGTCTATAGCAATATTTTTGCAATGTATTATTACAGAGGATCTTATTAACCAACATTTTGTAATTTTCTTTAAAAGTGAAATATAAATATGATCTGCAACTTGATGCTAAATGTACATACCTTTGAGGAGAATGAACATCTCCATTTTCCATAGTGCATGCTGGATTATCATACACTTCTGCTTGAGAACGTTGAATCTGGAATAAAATACAAATAATTGTACTTTTATCAGATTTACTCTTTCACTTGTAATTGAACCATGACAAGTCTCTTTCTGTTGTTTTTAAAATCATCTTGATATTGCAAATTAATTCTATTAATTTATTTCAAGGCATTTTGGGCAAAAATAATGTATTTCTTTTAATAGATCATTGTTTATGTTATTCATTATAGTGATATGTTAATTAATTAGTGATATTAAATGCTATAATCATTTTTTTTTTCAGTACAAATACGGAAAATATATTTTATGTATATATATAGTAAATTTTACACAAATAATAACTTACTTGATTCTGTCTTGCATTTAAAAATGTTGGTGCGCCACTGTGTAAACAAAATTAAAACATAATATGGTAATTAGATAATCACAAGAACTTGAAAACAAATATTTTTATATTTAACATTTCAAAAAATAGTCTGAATGTCTGGTAAATGTACTTTCGTATGAATTCATATCACGATTGAAACAATGAAAACAATTTTCTTTCGTGGAATAACAAGCTAAGTGACGTGCATGACTGTTTACTGAATGCGCTATTATTATACCTTCAAAGCACAATGCACTAATTCAAATGTTGAAAACAAACAACATAATAATTATCTAAACAATATATTATTTATATAGTCATCAAATAAAATATTCTCAAAGAAAAGTGTTTCAAAATATAACACTAGAAAGTTAATTATATTTTGAATAATAATTCAAACATTAAAACTCCCAGCTTGACATGGTTAGAGTCACAGAAAAAAATTGCATTCTGTGTCGAAGGTGAAAAATGCAACATGAAATCGGCACATTAATGAAAACAAGTGAAGTGATAGACAAATGAATGAAAGAATGGATAACTCACTTTGGAAATAACTGCTCACTCCTATAAGATGGAATGGTATGTGCAAGATGGTAAAGGAAAAAGAAAACACAGTAAATGATGATGAATTTAAAATCACTATATTCTAAGTATTGCTTTGTAGGCTACTGTACTGGTTCTACAAATCTGTTTTTGAAACGGTTTAATTTCTTTCTTCTACAATTATCAGATAATTTGGCCTAAAATTCATGCAAAATTGTGCTGAAATACAACAACCCCTGCAACTTTTATTTGTTAATATGGATGCACAATATCATGCAAATTAAACCACCTAACATACTAAAATACACAACAATACAGTGAAGAGGCAACAAATGAAGATAATGCTATAAGTCTATATCGTTAATTTGAAAAATTATGCAAATAGTAAGTTAACATACACATTAAATGTTGCCAACATGATTCAGAATACTTCCGAAAAAAAATGTGCAAGTAATTCTCGGGTGGGACTCAAACCCACCACTTCCGAATCACTAGCCTGGCGTTCATACCTCTAGACCACCGAGCTTGAGCTGATGGCTAGGGGTTAGATTCGAGCCCAAAGTAAGCAGCATGCATGTACTGCACCAACAGGATTCTAATTGTTTGTAACTACTGTGGAGAAGCCTTTGCGTCAGGGTGTTGAGTATTGGTCACATGTTTTCTATCCTACTCACAAACAATTACAGCATAAACAAGTTATATAACATTAAATTTCTTATAACAAAAATGTTTTTAATGTGATACTTACGCTTGAACAGACTGATCATCATAATAGACAGGATTTGATCTAAAATCATTAAAAAAAATTTGTAAACATTTTTATAAATTTAAATATAATATTAAGCATTTCTCATGCACATTTAATGCATCATTAAAAAAATGCTAGTAGGATATTTGATTAAGGAAAAACAAATGTAATAAAAAAAAGCTTTTGTTAATAAAGAAGAATGTAGATAAATATTAATTTAATTGCTTTGCATAGCATAGAATATACATACAATATACCAGTGGCATTAAAGACATGAAATGTTAATCTAGTTGCTTTGTTTATAGATAAAGACAAATTGCAATTAAAACTAAACACAACACACTTATTCCATGCATAATACAATTTGAACATTTTACATAGTACTTTATAATCAATGTAATAAAGTAATATAAATCTGTTTAATCATTCTATTTAAAAAAAAGTCAAACTCTATATGTATTTTAAACATCCATTTTTAATCGACCATTGGGACGTTATACACTAAGATCATTATAACTTGGTGGTGGATCCAGGATTTGGAAATAGTGGGGAGGGTCTAGGGCCTAAAGATAGTGAAATAAAGAGCTGAGTTCATTTGATGTCCTATATTTTGCAAATTTTATGGGCCCCTTCCGCCCCACCCATGTGCATACCCCCAAGTAGCAAAAAGCGTGAACATATTTTATGAGGATGCTCTTGCTGATTTCAGTCCAGACAACTATATTCTTATTGACAAAATAACATTTTTTATATTGATGCGTTTATAGAGAGACTTTCATAAAATAATTGTGAGAATTTGGACAAGCAAAGAAAACTGCATGCAATGTGAACTCACATAAAATGGGTGCGATGATTCAAAGAGTGTAGGCTGAAGGGAAACAGGGAAGAGTTAGATAATGGGAGGAATAGGTAATGAACAACTGATAAAGGAATGGATATAGATTTTTAATCCTGAAGTTAAGAGGATAATAAAAGGATTAAAAATAAATAGTATAGAAAATGATAAAACAAAGAAAGCAAAAAAGTTGTGCTATACAAAATGTCAGAATAAAAAATATATAACATTATTACATAACAGTTGGCACTATAACAATATCAGAAATCTGAATAAAATTAGTATTAACATTAGTATGCCTCTGACAACCATTAGTGCATGTCAATTAAATAAACAAGTAAAAAGTAAGATAAGCTAGGAATAATGAAAAGATAGGAATAATAAAAATGAAAATTATTTATAAAAAATATGCTATTAAATATAATATATAAGAATTTGTCTAAATATTATTAATTAATTAATGCTGTATTTGATTAGAATTCCTAAGTACCTATAAATTAAATAAATTTAAACTGCTTATTAGTATCAATATTAGTAAGCATGCATTTTATTAAAGTTAATAAAAATTTACAGCAGGAACCCTACCACCAGGGAAAGTTAATGGGAGGAGCTTAGCAAATAAAGTCCAAACCCTTAATTGAATATTCATAAGTTTATAATTAAGGGCTAACCTCCTGAGATGTACATCACTGGAAAGTTCAGAAATGCGAATAAGATCCCTATGGCATGGAAAAGGTGAAATAATATCTCATTTTAGAGAAAAATAAAGAATTTTAAAAAATGACTATGTTTGTGTAAAATTTGAAGAAACAATAAATGCATACAATTGTATGAAATATGTAATTGACATACAACAACCAGTCAAATCTTTCAAAAGCATATACAGTATCTGATACAGTATCTGATACAGTATCTGATACAGTATCAGATACAGTATCTGATACAGTATCTGATACAGTATCTGATACAGTATCTGATACAGTATCTGATACAGTATCTGATACAGTATCTGATACTGTATCAGATACAGTATCTGATACAGTATCTGATACAGTATCTGATACAGTATCTGATACAGTATCTGATACAGTATCCGATACAGTATCAGATACAGTATCTGATACAGTATCTGATACAGTATCTGATACAGTATCTGATACAGTATCTGATTTCCGTAAAACAAAACTATACAATACTACAATTATTCATTAATTTTTTTGCAAAAAATAATGAAATATTTAATAAATATATTGTTTAGAATACAATTGTTCATTTACATTTCTGTGGCATTTGGGTCGTTGATTGCCGTCAGGTTAGTGTACATGGGCACATACATCCTAGCTTGTTTTTCACGCTCCATTTGACGTCTGAAAAATAAACAGAAAATGCTAACAACCAATTTCTTTAAATAATACTATTCTATATAATTTAAATTAAAGTAAATTACACAGAAAATAGTAAAATTTATTATACTGATATGAATTAATATAAGTTATAAAAATAATTGTTCTGTTTTAACTCGAAAAATAAAAAAAAAGAAAATTATTTAATATAAACTGTTTTCAACATGCTTAAAAATGAATGAATTTAGTATAAAGCTCTGTCTAGCTTAATGTGAAAAAAAAATGTGATGTGCCAATATATATTGACATGATGATGTCATATCACTACCATATTTGGGCACAATACATTTTTGTCAACCTAGTTTGATAGTGTAGACTGAGATTTATACTCAATTCATCTCTGAATCTGTAGGATGAACACCTCTTATTATGCGTATTGTAGTATTTACTTTATTATTTTATGATTTGAGTATAAATAACTCACATCAAATGAAAATCAAGATTACACAACCAAAATATATATATATTTTAGTTATTTTATTTAGTTTATATATATTTATTGATTTCATCACAATCACAAGTAAGAAACTTGCCATTTATGGGATGGAAAGAAGATAATTTAAAAAAGGACAATACAATATAAAACTGAATTACTTTATTTTAGTAAAATTTAGCCTTTTTTTTTTTACCAGGGAGAAGACAAATTAGGACAGAAAATAATAATGATATAATGAATAATTTTAAAAAGAAGGATCCCAAATTTGATAATTTTTATGTGTAGTTTACCTGTCTGTAGAAGCTCTGTTAAGAGAGTATACAAAACGTCTGTTTACATTAATAATTTTATTCCATAATTTAATAAAAAAATTGGTTCTATAATTTATTATTATTCATTCAAAATGTAATTGTTATGCAGTCTCTTCCTTTTTAAAGCTCTGTCTACACTATCAAAAAATGTGATATGCCCATATATGGACAGGATGTTATATTACTACAGTACCATATATGGGCATATCACACTAGTTTGATAGTGTGTGGACAGAGCTTAAGAATTCCACTTTTTATATAAATCATATGTAAATGTACATTGCAAAATTGCAAAGATACTTACTTTTTCCATGAAACGTATACAACAACAATAGCAAGGAATGTGAAGATAAACAGAAGACAGGCAAAGATGATAATAAGTATATATTCCAACTGCCACGGATCATCATTTTGGACTAGTTGTTCGGGTTGCATGACTGTTAAAAAGGCGTCCTCTGGCCGGATCGTGTCGGCCAGGACATCAGTGTTTTGGTCTATTAATCTGAAAACAATTCCACTTATTATATCAGTTGAGATACAATGCAAAGAAGAAACAAAATGGCAAAAACCAAGACACATCATTCGCTATTAACATTCAGCGCTCTAATGGCAGATGGGTAAAATGAATTATCAAAATCGACTTATATTTCACATTTTGACTGTTTAAAGACGAAAAAATTATCGCAATAAGCCCACATAGCATTCAAATTTACATAAAATGCAGTTTGTGACCTTAAATAAGAAGGAATGCGGCTTTAATAAGACCATATCAAACTTACTTCTGTATTTCATCTGATGTTAATGGCACCCCAGTATCTCGATTAATTGCATAGAAATGATTATCAGTGTTAATAGGGTCACTGCTTGGCCTTATATCAAAAATCTCAACCTCAGCATTTAGGACATTCTCCAGTTGTATCTCATTGTTGATTTCATGTTGTAGAGCATCATCATACGACGTGGAGAGAACTAATATTGTACGATGATTATCATTGATTTTAGCAACCTAAAAATATAAAATATTCTTTTTCTTATTCATTTTCTGATAGAACAACACACTTTAGATGATAGGGTAAGTAAATGATGTACAATTAAATAGTTTCTATCTATATAGAAGTTTTACTTTTTATTTATTCATTTAGCAATCATTCAACATTTTAAATACATAACAAAGAATAAATACAAAAAATTGGAATTTTAAAAAGTATTTAAATATTTATGTGTACAGTATTTTTATATTTTAAAAAAGTCCACGATGACTGTATAATATTTGTGGATCTATGGGCCTAAAGATAAATAAATTTGGGCATAATTGCCTGGAATAAATGAATTAACATCTGGGTAGCAATGTACACGATACTTTAATAAATGTCAAAAATAGATAATTTTATTATTAATGTCTGTACAGTTGTGTACAACCAACCTCATTACTGGTTGAAACCACTGTAACATCACACGCAATACTTACAAAGACATCTGCAGTGGCCTCAGAAAACTCCTGTGTATTTACAGTGGCAAGGACAGTGAATTTATAAGTTTCAAAACTATTGCTCGTAAACTTCTCCAGAGTTGTGATACGTCCGCTGCCATCGTTAATCATAAACGGTTTAAATCCATTCTCTGAGCCACTTGAATAAGGTTGCAATGAATATCTTACTATATTATTATCCGCATCTGGGTCCACTGCCTATATGCAATTATAAGTAAAACATAAAGGGAAAATGTCAATCTCATTCTTTAAGCTCTGTCTACACTATCAAACTTCATGTGACAAAAAAATGTGATGTTTTTATATATGGACACGATGACATAACACTTTTTTTATGTCAAAAATATTGTATAACACATACCTTCACAGTTACAATAGCAGTTCCAGAGCTTGCCCCTTCTGACACGCCAATAACATATAACGATTGTTCAAATATCGGTGGGTTGTCATTAATATCACCAACTTCTACCACAATAATAGTCACACTTGGATCTGAAAGAAAGGATCTTTTTTTTTAAATTTTATTTGCATCCAACATCGAGTAACTCGCCAATTACAGGATTGATAAACTTTTCATGTTTTTTGGGGGACAATACATCTTTAAATGAACAAAGTTTCTATCATACCTTCTGCTCTTCGTTTTCTTTTTCGTTTTCTGTTCATTTCTATAGGGACGTTAGTGACAACCATAGCCTGAATGGTGAGACTGAATTCAGCAGTTGATTCTCTATCTATCACTGTTTTTGTCATGATTGTTCCTATGTTGTTCACAGAATTGATCCAAAAGTATCCTAAATTTTAAAAAAAATTAAATTTCAATTCTGTTTCATTCACAAAAAAACATCACCTTTTTTCGTGATCTTTCGTGGCTTACTCAGAAAGAAGTATATGTTCAGTTCTATTCACGTGGACGGAAGCATTAGGAAACTGTATCATGCGGAAGCTTATACTTTACTAAAGCTGAAAAAAATTGGAATTTCTAAACTCAGACTGGAGATTGAATCAGAACCATGAGATTTGAGGGCAAGCATATCAACGACTAAGACACATTACCATATTAACCTAATTATACTTACCATTTTCATTACCATTAACAATCTCATATATAACAACTTCTCCTTCGTTTGCAAGTGCTTGTACTGTTGTCACTGTGGTATTTACTACAGAGTTCTCCGTTACATTTGCGCTATAAAAATAGTTAAATTATATATTATAAATCCAAAGGCAAATTACTGACAATGCTGTGATTATCAGTGGCTGGATCTCAATGGAGATACAAAATAAAATAAGCAAAATGCTAAATCAAAACAATAAAGTAAAAACAGCCAGAAAAATTTGTAGAGCTTTCGGGCAACACTAGCCCTTCATCAGTGTAATTATATATTACATGTATAAATAACATAAGTTTAAATTTTTAATAGAAAAGGATTCTCAAAGCCAAAGATAGTATCGTACTCTCCTAAATTGAACTTTTAATAAAATATATACATTGTTTTCTTTAAAAAACACTTGTATTTAATAGTAGCCTACCTGTATTCTGGTTGAAGAAATGTAGGCTGTTCATAGAATTCCACCCCTCTGTTAGTAATTTCAATAAAGATAGATGCTGTTCCATTTAGTGGTGGTACACCCATGTCTTCAGCAATGATAGTTAACTGCATTTTATAAAAAAAATATGTTGTTTTAATCCAAAAAGTAAAATAAATGCATTAATAATATAATAATTATTAACACTAATTTTGATTTCTGCAAAAGAAAATTACAAAACAGGCCTGGTTATGCAACATTTATTATTCATTTAAACGCCTAATCACATAGTACCGTTAGAAAAAAGTCATAAAGACTTCTTCTATCCAGGAACACAAAATGAACAAGGTGTAATACATGTTTTTTTTTTGTTTTTTGTTTTTTTTTGTATTAATATTTGTCCTCAGTGAGGAAATTCGGATTAGGCCCTCCACGGACCCATGGCAGCCAGCAGTGCAGCGCCTACCAGATTAGGCAATGAGAGTTAAAGCATCTTGCCTAAGGATGCAATTAGTATGGTACAGATAACCTCGAACCCATGCCTATCACATGCTAGTCCGATATTACCATTACACCATCACTCTCCAGTATATACAGCACCCGCCACGATTTCTAGACGGTCTCCCATCCAGAACGCAACCGGGCCCAACGTTGCTTAACTTCGGTGATCTGACGAGAACCGGTGTTTCAACGCAGTATGGCCGTATCACCATATTCAGGAGACACCAGCATTGTTGTATCCCAAAGATGTTCTAATGTACACAGAAATAACGAATACAGTATACAAGTTGTATTTTATTCAACCAGCATAGATTATGTGATTAAGCCTTTAAATTGAATTATCATAATCAAAAGAGTGGGAGTCAAGCCAGAATCCATACTCACCAATAAGCTGTTCCAACAATTAACCACACAATCCAACATAATCAACCAAGCAATACAGAGTCAAAACTAACACCATAAAGATAAACACTACAAAAGCATGCTGAGGTGAATGTAAATGGAAGTAAAGGTATCAAACAATGAACACATCTACTGAATCTAAAGCTCTGTCCACACTATCAAACTTTATGTGAGAAAAACATGTGATGATGTGATGATGTCATATCACTACCATATTTGGGCATATCACACTTTAAGTTTGATAATGTAGACAGAGCTTTAGGATGAGAGTGCGGTGGAATAAAGCACAGCAAAAAAAGCAGTCTCTATTGCCGAAGAAATTTAAAAATCTACATACATAATCTAGATCTAATATTCAGTTTAAAAAAAATGCAATTACTCATCTACAATAAACAATGAAATTAATTAAATCCATTTTTGGTAGATATTAATAAAGAATCATACAGAATAATGTCAAGGAATTCATGCAAACTGATTATTAAAAAGAGGAAAGATATGTTTGACAAAAATAGTGAAATATTTACTACTTTAAAGCCCCATTGATCCCTACAATTTTTTTTAATGTTCACACATTTTTCATTTTCTGAGATGAATAAATTAAATTTTTCAAACACACCTTGTCATCCCCCGAATCTGTAGTTTCAAGCACTATAAATAGTCTACACACCAATACAATGGAAAACTATTTACTTCTATTACTCACAGTAATATTGTCCTGTGTGGCCCTCGTGAGACCAGTCTTCGTTAAAATTTTGTTTTCGTTGAAGATAAACAGCGCACTCTCTGGATGAAGCTTGTATGTTACCTGACCAAATTCCTATTTTGAAATAAAAACAATAGGTTATTTTGTAGTTTTGATAAAGTTAATCCATTCTGTTAAAAAAACGGAAAAAAAATCTATAAAAAAAATGAATTTTTAGTGGGACAATATATCTTTAAGTGGAGTTAACTGCTCACCCCTAAGTCTGCATCTGTTGCTAGGATACTGTCAACAACAACTGTACCAAGATCTGCATATTCCGGCACTGATCCTTTGTACTCGTTTGCTTGAAACAATGGATTGTTGTCATTTATGTTCTGTAAAATAAATAATACATATTTAGGCAGATGTGAAGTGATTGCCAAATAGTTAAAAACCAAAACAAAAGATTCTACAGGATTGACACAAAGGGTCAATCATTATATGGACATGATGATGTCATATCACTACCATATATGGGCATATCACTACCATATTTGGGCACATCACACTTTTTTGTCACACTAAAGCGTAGACAGATCTTAAGACAAACATAAACTGCTGAGCTTAGTACCTGGACTTGTACTTGTACAGTTGCAATGCCTACAAGATTAGAATCCCCTTGGTTGATATCAGTTGCAGATATTTGCAATGTGAACAGTTGTTGCTCCTCATAATCTAAAGGTTGCAGTGTGAACAGGTCTCCTGATTCTGAACCAACTGAAAACATGCCTGTGTCCCCACTGGTGATCATGTACTGAACTTCTGCATTAAGATCAGGGTCACTTGCCTATAAAATAAGAAAGAAATTATGAATGAGGATGTATCTGAAAAAAATGTCATCATGCTGTGGGGCTTTGTTGTTATTAGTTTGAAGATTTGACTATTTTTTTTCTTTAAATGAATGAATTAAAAGTTTTTTCAGGTAAATAATTTGTTTTCCAATCTAATTTTTGGTTGAAGTAAATAAGTATTATGTGTCAAAAAATTGTCAAAAGATTTATTTTTTCAGGGGGACAATATATCTTTAAGGCTCTGTTTATTTGATAATTTTTTAATTCATATTTTGTGCCTTACCTTTACAGTTAATATAGAAGCAATAGCAGAGTTCTCCACTACTGTGACTGAATACATATCTTGTTCAAACATTGGTCCATTATCGTTAACATCCAGCACTATAACAAACACCATGATTGTTGTGCTACGCGGGTTGGTTGCTTTGTCTTGTGCTGTCACCGACATTGTGTAGTCTGGTTGGTCTTCTCGGTCAAGAACTTTATTAGTCGTAATAACGCCACTTACAGGATCAATATTAAAGCTATTCGACATCAAAGAGTATTCTATTTCCGAGTTTGGTGAATTTGGTTCATCAAGATCATAGGCCTAAAAAATCATACATTTTATATTTTATACTAATCATATGTATCAATAATCAATATTATAAATTTATAATCAATATCAATAACCAATATTATAAATCTATACTCAATATCAATAATCAATATTATAAATCTATAATCAATATCAATAACCAATATTATAAATCTATAATCAATAATCAATATTATAAATGTGATGAAGATCCATCTTGTAGTTTTGCAAAATCACATTATAAATCAGAAAAAGTCGTAATGACATTTAAAAATCGTTTTAATTTTCTGAATTCAATTAAAATATTAAAGAAAAATTAATTAATCAACCCCATCTAAAATTCAAATGCCACATAAAAAAGTGGGTCACATATTTTGTTGTTACTAAATATCTAATAGTGAATATTTACTATCAATATTTGAGTGAAAATGGTAATTCAGTATAGTCCATCCAACAGATGTAGAAAAAACCAAATAACATAAATATTCATTAATTACCATGACTTTTCCAACCACCTCGCCACTTGCGACACCTTCATCGACCATAAACGTCAAGTGAGATGTGTTGAATATTGGATTATTATCGTTTGAATCCAATATCGTGATGTACAAATAAACTGTATCCATCTGGATAGCAAAATATATAAAATATATATATATATATATATATATAGAATTAAAATTTCAACTTACTGTATAGTAAGGAATAAAATATGTTATCTCAAAACCCATATTAAAAAATTTAACTTTGAACTTTGACACTTAAAAACAAAATTGTATCTTACCAAAGTTCCATCTGAAGCTTTAATGGTTAGGACATAAGAATCCAGCATCTCTCTATCAAGGTCAGAGTTCACATTAACTTCTCCACTAAAAAAAAAAAAATTAGAACTAATTGTAAATACAAATACTTTAAACACATTAATAACATGCCGCATTATTTCTGATTCTTTAAATGAATGCTGATTTCCAGACATCTTTAAGTGTGGTTTCCATGAGAATGCAACGCAAATAAGTATCGATGCAAAGTTCTGCAAAGTGGGAACCGACGACGCAACAGTGCTGCAAACATTGCTACACAAAATCAAATAATTTTTATTTCACACAACAATGCAAGAACACTGGGAAAAATAGTACACAGCGCAAAGCACAGGGTGAATCAGGTCAAAGTATACGGCAACTACACTGACTGCAGGTTTGATTTCACGCAGACGGGGGCAAACACAATTATTGAAAGGGCATTTTCTTACGTTCCGTAGGTTGCATTAAGTTGTGTTTCTAGTGAGAACCACACTTAAGCCAGCTAACAATGATGTCCAGTTTGTGAAAGGTAACTATACTACTGTACTAATTCTTACCATTTACTATTCAATATTATTGTACCTAATTACCTGAGGGATTTAATTATAAATGCATCGTTGGTATTTCCATTGGTTATCTGATAACTTACAGTGTCACCATCTTCATCCATAGCCTGAGGTAAAACAGAATACATAACATCAACCAAAATATTTTCCAGTATACAAATTTAATTACAAAAACAATTTAATTTTAACAAGAAAAATCAATAAAGTAGTAGTAAGTATAGAAAAGAAAAAATGTCATAGTTACAAATACTGTAAATGTGTAGGGCATTGTTAAGACATAAGTTTGAGTGACAGGGGAGGATCCAGGACTGTTCAAGCTAGAGAGCACTAACATAATAAAAATAGATATTAAAAAGTAGTTCTGCTGGATCTGCCACTGCTTTTTAATTCCTTTCCTGATTTAGACAACTTCAAAGACACTAATATACAGTAATTTTGTTAAAATATTAAAGGGTGGGCAGTAACCAAAACCATTATATGAATAACAAATGTTATGAGTTTAATACAATACAAATACTTACTGTTAGAGTAGTTACAAGTGTCCCAAACGATGCCTCCTCTGTCACAGAAGCTGTATACTGCCTCATCAAGAATTCTGGGGCATTAGTATCATTGGTTGGTAAAATATCAACTTCAATACTTGTAACAGACGTTCTAAAATAATAATTGAGTTTTCATTAGGAAGGAATTATGAGAGTATTGCTGTTTAATTCCACAAAAAGATGCAGAGATCTGGGTTGATCTCTGAATACACTAACAAACTTTATGTGACAAAAAAATGTGATGTGCCCAAATATGGACACGATGACATCATCATGTCCATATATGGGCACATCACATTTTTTGTCACATACAGTTTGATAGTGTAGACAGAGCTTTAAGTTTATTTCGACCTTTAATTCTAACACATCACCCACCAAAGAAACCTCTGGATACTTTTTTCCCTCCCATTCCAATACTCGTTGACACTACCCACTGCATTCTGTAGCTACATCACTGGATCTCCTATATACTATAGAAGTCAAATTTTATGAAATGATAATTAACTTTTTTTTTTAACTTACTGTGTATTTGTGATTCCTCTATCTGTAGCTGCTAAGCTGATGACATAAGTATCACGAGCAACTAAAATTCCACTAACAAACTTTAAAATCGCTGTGTTATCTTGTTGTTCAACGGCAAACATAGCATAACCACTGTTAGTGATGCTCTGTATGCTGAAGTCAAATTTACCATTCTCTGCTAGATCAGGATCAGCTGCCATCACCTGCAGCATAGTAAGATCAGTATTGATAAATGTGAATAACTATTTAACTTGTATATCTTACATAGAAGTACTGTAATAAGTCTGTATACAACATTGTATATGTAGTAATCAATCTATATAAAACATGCATATTCAGTGATCAATCTGATAAAGCATGCATATTCAGTAATCAATCTATATAAAACATGCATATTCAGTATTCAATCTAAATAAAGCATGCATATTCAGTGATCAATCTGATAAGCATGCATATTCAGTAATCAATCTATATAAAACATGCATATTCAGTGATCAATCTGATAAAGCATGCATATTCAGTAATCAATCTAAATAAAACATGCATATTCAGTATTCAATCTAAATAAAGCATGCATATTCAGTGATCAATCTGATAAAGCATGCATATTCAGTAATCAATCTAAATAAAAAATGCATATTCAGTGATCAATCTGATAAAGCATGCATATTCAGTAATCAATCTAAATAAAACATGCATATTCAGTGATCAATCTAAATAAAACATGCATATTCAGTAATCAATCTAAATAAAACATGCATATTCAGTGATCAATCTAAATAAAACATGCATATTCAGTGATCAATCTAAATAAAACATGCATATTCAGTATTCAATCTAAATAAAACATGCATATTCAGTGATCAATCTATATAAAACATGCATATTCAGTAATCAATCTAAATAAAACATGCATATTCAGTAATCAATCTATATAAAACATGCATATTCAGTAATCAATCTAAATAAAGCATGCATATTCAGTAATCAATCTAAATAAAACATGCATATTCAGTAATCAATCTATATAAAACATGCATATTCAGTAATCAATCTAAATAAAACATGCATATTCAGTGATCAATCTATATAAAACATGCATATTCAGTAATCAATCTAAATAAAACATGCATATTCAGTAACCAATCTATATAAAACATGCATATTCAGTAATCAATCTAAATAAAGCATGCATATTCAGTAATCAATCTATATAACGCATGCATATTCAGTAATCAATCTAGATAAAACATGCATATTCAGTAATCAATCTATATAAAACATGCATATTCAGTAATCAATCTAGATAAAACATGCATATTCAGTGATCAATCTAAATAAAACATGCATATTCAGTATCAATCTGATAAAGCATGCATATTCAGTAATCAATCCATATAAAACATGCATATTCAGTGATCAATCTAAATAAAACATGCATATTCAGTAATCAATCTATATAAAACATGCATATTCAGTAATCAATCTAAATAAAACATGCATATTCAGTGATCAATCTATATAAAACATGCATATTCAGTAATCAATCTAAATAAAACATGCATATTCAGTAACCAATCTATATAAAACATGCATATTCAGTAATCAATCTAAATAAAGCATGCATATTCAGTAATCAATCTATATAACGCATGCATATTCAGTAATCAATCTAGATAAAACATGCATATTCAGTAATCAATCTATATAAAACATGCATATTCAGTAATCAATCTAGATAAAACATGCATATTCAGTGATCAATCTAAATAAAACATGCATATTCAGTATCAATCTGATAAAGCATGCATATTCAGTAATCAATCCATATAAAACATGCATATTCAGTGATCAATCTAAATAAAACATGCATATTCAGTAAGTATAGAATATGCATATAATTAGTTATACATTGTTATTTATTAGTTTTTCATAATTGTATGTTAAAGAATACACATGTAAAATAATGAAAATTATATAATTGTGGTAGTATAGGTATTATTCTGTTTTTCAGCTTATCAATAAAGTCTATAATCAATATAATTCAATTCATATACCTGAAAGAAGGCAAAGCCAGGCTGCACATTTTCCCTGACTGACACTTTATATCCATTGAGACCATTGCTGTATGCATTTGCTATAAAGGCAGGTGCTTCATCATTTACATCAATAACATAAATTGTTACCAAAATAGCATCGCTGCTATTCAAATCAACAGTGTTGTTCTCCATTACATATAACTGTGCAATAAATGAGAAAATATTAATGACAATTAATTACAAAAGAACAATAAGTGGTTTGAGCTTTACAGAGTGCACAAACTACAGTAATACCTGTTTACAAAATTATATAAGAATCTATTTATACACTGTAAATTAGACAATTGAATCGCCTTTGTGTTTGAAAGATCCAATATCATATTGCAGGTGGAAAGGTTATTAAAGAAAATGTCTTTAAATACTTCATTAAAATGAATTACCGTATATTCTCGGGTATAATCCTTCTTCAAGTTTAATCCCACCCCCACCTTATGTCTTATTTCACAAACAGGCATATCACCTGGGTATAGTCACAGTATTGACTTTTGGTCTGGAGGTAGCTGGCCTCTCTCTAGCCAGTTCAGATGAGGTTTTACAAAAAATGCTTGCCAATGATTTGCTTTGTTTCTGAACGAGGGTTTCCCCAGGTATAGGCCCACCCACACAAAGTCAGCCCAATGTTGTGTTCTAGGGTGGTTTGATTATACTAGAGGATATACGGTATATCTATATTTCTTTTGATAACTTTTTAGTATTTTCCTGTACCACAATAAAGACAATTTATGAATGATTTTTAATTTGTGTAGCGCAAAATACAAATAGTCTCTATGCGCTGTTTAAACTCCCTCTCTCCTTAAGCTAGAATATCCTCTTCACATATTATTTCAAATATGTTTTTCTTGTAAATGATATGATGGTACATCAAGAAACTTCATTTGTTAAATTTGTGGAGGTCTTTGTAACTGGGCTACAGGAGCGAATTCAGTTTGTCAAAAATAGATATAAAAAATAGTCCATAGTTTCATGTTATTTGTCAAAAGAGGGGGACAGTGTGGTCATAGCACTACCCCTGGATCTTCCCCGCTGGATCTACCCCCTGGGCTATAATTTTAAAATGCATTGTGATTGTTTGTCCACACATAATTTACTTACAGAAAATAGGTAAATATGTTGCAATTCTCTGTCAATAGGGCCTTGTACAACGATCTTAGCAGACAGTGTATCTAGTGATGGGAAAATTTCAAAAACACCACTTGTGTCATTTGTAACATACACAAGACCAGCTACTTCATTCTGTGAATAAAAAAAGATAAATATTATCTAATTTGTTCTTATATTTTTATTTACTGTATAATTATTGGACATCTCACTGTGCCTCTGATATAAAAGATATACCATAGTGGACAATGGTTAAGGAATCAGAGGCGGCCCACAAATTTTAATGCAAAAGATATGACATCCAATTAAGCCCAGCCCTTCCTTTCATGTGGGCCCCCACTATTTCAAACTCCTGGATCCGCCACTGGGAATGCCTGGTATATTGATGGCTGTGGTTTGAAGCACCCCTGTCTTACCTGCTCAGCCACTCATCACAACGATCTATAAATAAAGGCATAATAAAATCATAAAGCCTATCAAAATGAATAGATCATGCAATGTGTGCAATTACCTCAGGAACATCTTTATCCTCTGCATAGATTTCAAGTTCAGCTGTACCTTGTTCATTGCTGACTACTACCGTGCCATCCACTGAATTCTCATCGATGTAACCAACCAATGAGGTATGGAGCAGTGTCGGAGCAAACTCATTCATATCTACCACGCTTACATTCAATAAAGCAATGGTGGAAAAGTCACCTTGTGCAGCCTATATCACAGAAACATTAAAATTAATATAATAAGACTGAAGGATTAAACAGTAGCCTATAGGTTCTAAATGAATTTCAAATTTAGCCACATAATACAATAACTCGTTTAAAATTATAAACATTTACGTTGACTAAAAACAGTTGGATTTTAGTATGTAAGGAAGGTGTAGAGGACCTTTTATACCTTAAACAAATGTTTGTTTAGGCAGTTGATTGGGGAAAAGTTGAAGCTACATAATCGTTTTATAATTTTTTTTTCTAACACCCAACCCAAAAACTTTATATAAGTTACTGTTAATGTTTTGGCTTGTTACATTGGTGCATTATGATTCCCTCGATATACGTACCTGCAATTTGAGTCCAAAATATTGATATGTTTCATAGCTGACAGGTTGTAATAGGCTTACATTACCAGTACTTGAATTAATTGATATGTAATTTTCATACCCTGGTGGATTACCTATTAAAGACAAATCAAATGAAGATAGTGTATGATTTTCAAACAATCCGGACATTCTAGTTGGTGATGTAATGGTTTTAAATAATCAGGACTCCCTAGATTGTGATATCATGCCCAAACAATTAGGACCCTCTAGTTGGTGATGTAATGGCCCAAACCATCAAGAATCCCTAGTTGGTGATACCATGCCCAAACAATTAGGACCCTCTAGTTGGTGATGTAATGGCCCAAACCATCAAGAATCCCTAGTTGGTGATACCATGCCCAAACAATTAGGACCCTCTAGTTGGTGATGTAATGGCCCAAACCATCAAGAATCCCTAGTTGGTGATACCATGCCCAAAAAATTAGGACCCTCTAGTTGGTGATGTAATGGCCCAAACCATCAAGAATCCCTAGTTGGTGATATCATGCCCAAACAATAAGGACTCGTCCCTAGTTGTACAACTGAGAATGTCAACCTATTACTTGTTAGATATATCATTATAATGTATGTATGTATGTACAGTACTTTACATACTAACGATGTTTGTTATTAACTATTTCTAATTATCATTATCTATAATTTTTTTAAAGCAGCAGGTGGGAATCGTTTGTCATATGTTTTCAAGTATGAAGGTAATTGAATGTTGTTCAATGGCCTTCAGTTTGTAACAAAATAGACATTGTCAACATTTCTCTCTGGGAGGTAAATGAGGCAGATAATATCAAGTATTTATATTTGACATTATCCAAATTCAGTTATATTCATGTCATATTTGAAACGAGAGGGTGAGGTAATACTCAGATACATATTAATTTTTTTTAAATGTGTTGTTCTATTGAAACGGATTGATAGCAGCGCATGTCTTTAAATACATTATAATATTATAATTATTTAAAGTTGTATTAACAAAATTATTAATAATTAATACTACAAATAAATTGATTGAATCAATTAATCATGTATGTATGCCTAAAATTATGCATAACTTGGGTGTAGGTTTATACCCAAGAGTGTGGAATAATATATCAAAGGCAAAATAATGATAAAATATTTAGGACTCACCTGACAAAATAGAATAAATGATAGGACCTGGATCAGTGACCTCGAGGTCACCATCTGCTGCTCTTATTGGACCTGGTAGGATATCCAATGCTTGATTATACATCTAGCACAGAAAGAAGTATTGTTTAAAAAGATTTCTAAAACCTAAATTCATTAAATGTTCAAGTAATAATAATTATGATGATACATTAGTTGCAACTGTGACTCTTAAATAGGTCCATGCTTAAACCATACTTCTCTATACATCAGTTACAACTGTGACTCTTAAATAGGTCCATGCTTAAACCATACTTCTCTATACATCAGTTACAACTGTGACTCTTAAATAGGTCCATGCTTAAGCCATACCTCTCTGCACTAAATTATTTAATACTCACAGGGAAATGAGATTGTTTACCCAGTGTAGCCTAATATCAGGTGATACAAATTCTCTTAACCTCTGTCTACACTATCAAACTATATGTGACAAAAAATGTGATGTGCCCCTATATGGACCTTTTTGGGCATATCACACTTTTTTTTTCAAACTAGTTTGATAGTGCAATCATCAATCCATTTCCAGTTTTAAGCAACAACAACAAAAACTCACTGTTTCTTCAAAAATTGATGTATAATACCAAACAGTGACACAGCGATCATCATCCTTGTAACATAAGAAATAAGGAGGAACGTCGTCCCCGTCTAATACATTGATTGTTACTATTGTGGTAGTACTTCTACTCTGCACGGCTCTATCCTGTAGAAAACAAAAAACAAGTAAATATGTTCAATTGTACTTTTATTATTTGTGTATACAAAGTAGTAAGTATAATTATTTTTGGATTTTTATAGTGTATGGACGATTGTTTGATTTTAATATCGTGGTAAACATGTAACAGCATCTTTTTCAATTTAGGTGAACTTATTTGAACAAATCAGTCAGCTTATGCGCATATCTTCCAGGTCTGTTTCTGCAATGAAGTTTTATTTTCTTTATTTTTTTTTTAGCGATTTAATGAGCACTCATGCAAATCAAACAGCTAACGCAAAAACCACAGCCATTCGCTATGGTTGTGAAAAATAGTAAAAGGGTAGCATGTTATTTATTTTTTGACATGAGATTCCCTCCAAATTTTATTTTCCTAGTGGAAAACTGCATTTACTGTAGGTGTCGCATTGAGTCTAAATACACATCATGTTTGCTAAGGAAACAGTTTTTATAGATTCATCTCATACTCGGCTTACTTTTAAAAGCCAACCACATTCACCTTTATGGGCAAAGCACCATAAGTAATTTTTTTTTCTGTGATCTTAATTTTATTTTTGCTTGTATTTTATGTTTTTCTAGAGTTGTAAGGGATTATGTAAGGAATAAATAAATAAATAAATTAGTAACAAATGTGTTGAGAAGGGAAATGTATAAAGACTAACCGTTGCTTGAAGTTTCACCTTCCAGACTTTTTTTGCCTCGTAATCTAAAGCCTTATTTAAGGAAATGTTACACACTGATACGGTAGTCACTCCAAAATACGTATCGGCATCCTATAAAACCAAAAGAAAATAGCAGATATAAGAGAACGCTTTTCCATCTAATATTATTTGATTTTTCTTTTATAAGCTCTGTCTACATTATCAAACTTTATGTGACAAAAAATGTGATGTGCTCATATATGAACATGTTGATGGTATTTGGGTATCTTGCCATATTTTGGCACATCATACTTTTTTGTCAAACTAGTTTGATAAGTGTAACAATGGCATTAGAAAATAATATATTTCTATATTTTTATACAGTAGAACTCCTCCTTTGGGACACTCCTATTCAGGGGACATCTCTATTAAGAGGAATGAGGAACAATATATATATATATAGACACCAGGGTCTACCAAATTGTTTTACTTACCGGATCATCAGGGTTTGGTACGACGCTGTATTGCAATTGGCCATTAGTTCCACTATCCTCATCAACTGCTTCTCCTTCGAACACTATCGACGCAATTGGCGTCAACTAAAACACAAAATATTTGTTTATCCAATTATTTCACTAATAATAATAATAAGTAATATACTTATTAATTATGTAGGCCAATAAACATACTAAACAACAGATATGTTATGATACACAGTGTTGACTAACAAAAGCATAAAAGTATTATTTAATTTATTAATTTTACAGCTACAGATCTATTAGCATTTATGGGCTTGTTCAGGCTTCGTTATTTACCTGGATAAGCAGGTTTCATTGGTATAGTGATTAGGAACAATCAATTATAATGTGAATGTTAACTTTTTTTATATTTGGTACATGTCATTATTGTATTTTGCTGAGCAAAGTCGAACAAAAATAATTTTCTCTTTTTGGGAATGGAAATAAAAATTATATACTGATATATTGACTTAGGCCTACCCAGGAAATAACGTAAGCCTGGATAATCGTCATGATACCCAGGAGAAAGCAGGGTGTATAAGTAGTCATGTTGTCTTTTTCACAGGGTAAAATTGATAACAGAAGAATGAAATATTGAATGAAATATATATAGTCTTACCTCTGACACTGACGCAATATACGGCTCATTTACAAACACTGGTGCATTGCCATTCACATCAGAAACTGACACAGTAATATAACGTTCAACTGCACTCTGTATTAAATTGAAAATAACTTAAGTAACAAAATACAGTACAGTAGTTATATTGTACATTCAATAAACTTTTGACAGGTAGAGAACATTTGTTTTGTGAGATCCGTACCTGACGCAAAGTTGATAAGACAGTACAAAAGTTGCATTTTGCAATTCATTTTTCTCTTGCACTACAATCGTTTGTTAATTCATTAATTAATTATGAAAATAAATTGTTCAATTATTTGTACTTTAATTATACTTACTGGATAGTTTTGGGCTAATGTACAGGAAACTTTAGCTACTATTGTAGTACTATCCTAAAAGAATAATAATAACACAAAAGTGTTTGTTATATTTACCATCCATAAATATAGTATCTCTTAATAATCTCGTAGTAATTAATGTTTACATGAATGCGCTGCTTGCACAGCATTTATTATCAAATATATAAAATATTTAAAACTACACATCAGTATAGTAAAAACTGATTTACCGTTAACAGAGACTCAAGGAATAAGTCTGTGCCATTGAATATCAGGTTTGTTCCAGCTATTTGAGTGACAGATAAAACAATTGTTGCATTTGGTTCCCTTACTGACCCAAAGTAGTTCAGTGTTCCAATAGGTTCATCTGTTTTGTAAAAATAAATGATTAATAAACAAATAATACTACAATATTTACAACAGTTACTTAAGCTCTGTCTATACTATTAAACTAGTTTGACCAAAAAATGTGATGTGCCAAAAATATGGTGATGATATTCCCAAACCAGACCCCTGACGGTAACAAACGTTGCTATGCAATTGATACATTTTTTATGGTATTTAGTTTTAGCTGTTAGAACTACCATTTAATAACATAATTTATTGATATTGCCAATGTTGATTTAATATATAAAAATAAATTACTAAAAAAACATAATTTTATATACAATTATTATTGCGAAAATTTTGTTATTAGGGCATTCCCCAAGCGGTCTACAGAGAGGGCGTAATTTGTTTGTAGCTAAAACAAACAGTTTTCGGCAAATGTTTTAGTCACATTGTCAATGGTTTTGCTTTATTGCATCATTATCCCTAGCAGTACTACCCCAAAATCTCTCTGAAAAGAACAATGCTAATAGGGTTATCCAAAAGGAGATGTTTATAGATACAGTTGTAACCATGCTTTTCAAACATTGCATACTTACTTAATGCGTGATCTTCTTGGATAGAGAAACTTGTGGTCCCTGATATAGAACATTCTATAAGAAAGAAATATTTGTTTTAATCACCAGACTTTATGTTGATATAAATGTTTGTTCACATTATTAGATGTTGTTCTTTCAATTTGTGATGACCGACGACCACTTCTGTGAAAGGAGAGTCTATGAGATTTATGCAACTGACAAACACTGACAGGTATAGGTATAGTCTGTCTGTTGTCGAGTCAAGCAGCATTTTTTTTTTTTAAGAAATATTTCTTGTTTTTCTTTATGTGCTTTTAATACTGTAGTATAATAAGAAAAATCTTACCTCTGGTTAAATCATCTGTGTTTTAGTGGATGAAATGAAAGAAAAAAAAAGATAAAAATGTTACAAAATAAATCTCAACATAGTTTAAACATTAGTTCCCACATAATAAGCAATAGGTAAGGTAATTAATGGAAAAATAGAATGATAATGACAGAGTTAATATAGATACAAATATATATAGTTTATATATGAATATATTTTAAAATAATTTGTAAGTAATAAAACAAACAAGCTACAATTAGTAAAAATATCATTTATTTTGATTTAAAAAAAAGCTTAAAAATATTTGTTAAAAAGTTATAAATTATGTTAAAAAGATTAAGCAAGAGTTTGAACAAAACACAAGTTATTAAATTGAATTTAATTATAAGAAATTATAAGACAAAATACATAAAATATAAGAAATATTTATTTCAATAAAAGATCTTTTTAATTATAGTTATTTATAATAATAATAATTATTTTTTGTTAGTTTCAACACATTTCCCAGAATAAAGTAGTATTTCAAGACAAATTATAAATGATACATAAAAGATAAGTTAACTTTACAAATAAAACCTCTTTATTATTAGAAAGCTTTCGATTTGCGAAGACTAAAATTGCTATTTTTTTTCACGAGGACCATAAACCTTAAAAGGTTCAAATGTGCACATATGATAACAGAATGTAAAATTGGACCAAATTGGTTTCACAAAATTAAACATCATAAACGACCAGGTCCTAGAAAAATCGAAAGCTCCCTATAATGATGATAGAAATACGCATTATAGTGTGCCATTATTTAGTCTCATTCTTTTACAATTATTGACACAATCCACCTACGTAGAGTATTTTACATTGAAATATTGGTTAATACAATACACACATACATGCAAATATTAGCAAATAAAAATATTGAATATTGAAGTAAACAGACATATGGCTGTAATATAATTATGAAATCACATCGGCCATTTTGCAAAATATTACCCACCTACTTTCTCTTGGAAAAAAAAACAAGATTAAATTTCAATATAATACTTTATTGTGTTTTAATCATTAATCAATATGTCTGCTTCTTCAATATGAATTTATAACATAATTCAGTGTTAGTAAAATACATATAAAGTATGGAAATATATTGCTGCAACATACAAGACATTCTAAATGATGATATAATTGTTGGCATTTACTACTAATATGTAATTCTACAACATACTTTTTATCTTCAAGCATGATTTTTGATGTAATTTATTTTTATTCATGTTTTTAATTTGTACTGTTGACAGCAATATTTTTCTATTCTGACGTTATAGACTAATGACGTGTTCAGACTCACAGAGATAATAATGTAATGTTAATTGAATTAAAGCGTGAACTGACAAAAAACAGAATCAGAATTGTACTGATATATACGTGTTTGTATTGGTCACACGTACATAGTTATTCTACGTGAAGTGGTTCATAAAAGTGTGAACACTCCACAAGTAACTAGCACATGGCATAAGAGGTTGTCATATATCTCAGTCTGAATACATACTTAGCCTAGAATACATGCAATTAACTCTATACCGAACTATCTATACCTGCTTGTTCTACTTGTACAAACATCAGCAACAAAAGCATGGGGAGAAAGGGGAAAGAAAAGCAATAGCATTAGAAATAACAGGTAATAATTTTACTTTCAGCTAACAAAAAAATTAGACTTAAAAATTAGAAATAGATTATACTTTCACTTTTATGGACAGCTCTTAACAAATTAACAAAAATTGAATTACAAATGGGTTAATATAGTCATGCAAACAGTATTTACAACAACTAACTACTATGGCAATAAGGAAAACAAAAAACAATATTAATGGAAATACTACATATGTATTATAAACATTGATGTTCAGGTGGGAAGATTATGATTAGCCCATGGCAGCCACAGAAAAATGTAACACTTTTTATACATCTAATATGTTGGATAACATGTGACTTGAAGCGTGGACTAAATTGCGTAGAGATGTCTTCACTTTAAAGAGTTGTTTTTATGTCTTTTAGCTCACATCCTTTGTCTGGCTACAATGACCGGGGCCGAGATGAGCCAGAATACCAGGGTATTCTCTCACCCCACTCTACTCTTTCAAATATGCGTAATTAGAGAGATTCAGTATAAAATGGTACCCAGTCGGGAGTTTGATATGTGCCAAAATTGTCATTTTATTTGTACCTTTTTAATTTTAAGTTTCTTATACACTACTGCATATATTAACCTGGAAAAGATTTCATCATCTTGACAATACCCACTGTTGTTTATCAACTCCAATTTATTATATTTTATTTAAATTCCCGGCATGGTCAAAGCCAATATCGACAGATCTCCCCGCTAGTTGACACAACAACAACACCTTACTGTCATTTTGAACAAAGCATAACAACTGGTGTGAGGCAATCTATTCAGTGTGACAAGTACAATCCATTCAGTGTGACACATTGTATTGTGTATGTAACACTATGACTTTCTACCTGCTTAGTATACAGTTAGATTTTGAATCGATAACAGTCAGTCTCATATGTATGTAAAATATATGTAATCATCATCCTTAAGCTTATAACTGGAAACTGAGGAAATTCGGATTAGGTCCTTTACAGATCCATAACAGCCAGCAGTGCAACCCTACTACCCATCAGCACACTGATCCACTGTATGTACACTGTACCAACAGCTTTACGTCCCAACAAAAGGACGAAGCAATAGGAGTAAAAAAATTCTTGCCTAAGGATATACACACAGGAGGGCTTGAACCTATGTCTCTCACTAGTTCATATTACGCCATATATAAACCAGAAAGTCCACTAATAAGTTTGATATGTGATAATAAAAGACAGTTCACAGTAGTTTCGACTTTCTTGTGTTGTGTGTTGTATGCTTCATACATCAAGAAAACATGTCGAAACAAGAATTATTTTCTGCAAAATTGTGAAACGTACATAGCCTACAGAGTTTATTCAAAATTCGGCCATATTTGTTTGGATATCTGGTAAACCAAGGTTATAAACAGTATATATATTGGTAAATTCATATTTAATGTTCATATGGCCATCAACATCAATAACACTTGTACCAACTGAATTCAATAATTATCAGCCGTGCTTTTGTGATAGCTAATTTTCCAAGGCTATGTAGTGACCAGCATAACTCTAGTTGTCAATACTATATATAATTTTAAATAAATACATAACTAATATAATTCATTTGATATTATAATGGATGCTGACAGATACCGTATGCATAATTTAATGAGTGGGAAAATAAAAACTTAAACTTTCTCTTGTGTCACCTGTTCAAATTATTTATAGAGGAGCCTATAGAACCGAACCTTCCTTTTTCTCACAGCAAAAGATGATAAATAGGTATTATCTCTATTTTTTTCACTTTGAATTCCCTAAAAAGGAAATGATAAAAATATTCTAAATGCCATGACCATACTTTAATACCTGCAATGAACAAGGCCATGCATTATATGGGTGGAGTGTATATCAATAACATAGCAGGTGACAATTTTTAATCTTATTAACCATAATGCAAACAACAATGACACCTAGCGATGATCCGCTACTCATCTACTGAAATCTGCACAGGTTCACAGACTGGTATTATTGATAGATGGTGGATATGATACCAACACATTGGCGGAACGGTTATGAGTGTTCACTGGCTAAAGCTAGGGGCCCAAAGCTTAAGAGGCGCACCAGAGCTTAAGGGGATCCAGAGCATGAGCAGTCCCCATCCAATATTGGAGGGCCCAAAGAGTGGTTTTTTTTTATTCAATTAGCGTAATGGGAGACCTACTAGATAGTGATTAATTCGCTTTTTAGGACTCGTGTCTCTGCCTGGTTGTGTGTTGTTTGTTCTTTGTACATGGTTTGTATTGTGAGACAAAATAAATGAAATGAAATAAATGCATTTTCAATTGACAATTCACTACAACTTAAATCAGAGTTGGGCAAAATATCTCTTTATCTCTTGAAATAAAATAAATTAACTATTATACTGATTAAATATAAATACTGTACTGTATCATAACTTTTTCTGTCTGTTCATTCTTAAAAAGTTTGAAAAATAATGCTTTAATTTAAATTTTTAACATTATATACTTGCGTTTGGAATGTTAGACACATGTTAGTGTTGCGTACAATAATTCCAAGTTTTCCAGCATATGCAAATATTAATTGAATAAAGGGGGAAAACCTTGCTAATGGCAATTTGTATTTATTCATGTCATATGTCCTTATTGCATCTTCAAATCTGATTATGCAACAACATAAGTCTTGACATTATGTCATTATATTATGACCTTGGAATGGTACTTAATTCAAAACTAAAGCATGTTGTCAAATACTAACACAAAAGATCAATATAGAACAAATATTTAAAATCTCACCATACATTATGAATTAACAACACAGTGATGGAATGCATCTGCCACAATATATTCCCCATATCCATCCCAGCACCACAACCCAAAACCAACCAAAATTTTCCCATTATAATATTATTACATCGAATGATTGAAATAATCAATGCCATGGCAATAGATATATAGAAATTGAAATTAAATGTTGGTATCTAGGTATGCTGAAAATTTAATTCATATTTTTATATATCAAATTTCTGCAGTCCCCTATTATTATCACAACAATGAAATAATTGTTATTGTAACATTTGAATTTGATGAATTATACAAAATATCACACAGATAAATTAAGTTGATAATGATACTAACTTTGTGAACGGATGTTGTTGTGTTTTTTGTTTTCATCAGTTTTTACAATCTCAATTACACCAACAGAAGCTAAATAATATCAATTACTATAATTCAGCGTATATCTTCCTACTTCCTAGGGAAAAGGATTGGGCGATAATCTCACATAATTACATCCTTTTTTATGGATTAAACTTTACAATACATGTCATAAAAAGCCAACAAAACAAGTCTTTTCAATATCCAGAAATCAAGCATTGTACTTTTTACAGCTCATATCATTCACAACTGTTTAACCTACACACAATGACTACTGATAATTTTCTCCTATAGTTCCCACGGCCAATGCCTCTAGGTTTGACGCCTCGGGTGAATATTCAAACAAACAAATCATTATCAATAACAACAAGGGGGCAAGGTTAATAGCTGCCAGTCAAAATGGCAACCTTTTATTTTGTACTCTTTTACAACGACTGCGAAAAATAAATAAAGTAGTTGTTTCTGAAAATCAATTGCGGGAAAATACTCATTGTACTCTGGGTTGTAATCTCACGCTTGAGTAACTTCAACATCCAGCATCTTTCATAAAATAGAATTATTTAATGTTTATATTCTTGAATTTAATATTTTATTATCTAAAAAATAAGATTTTATTTTTTTTTCCAATATATATCCAAAGGCCAAACAATGAACAATTATTTAACACCTATCATGTTTGTATTGATGGCCAGGGAAGAATTGACGGGGAAAAAACCCATATAAATTTTAACATAACAGCTAGTGAGGAAAAAAAACTTATTCCACGTACGATATTAAACTAATTTTTATACTAAACATGACAACTTAAATCTTCATTGTTACAGAACTTAATTAGTAACAAAATGATATCTTAAAAGTATAATAATTGAAGTTCCTTTTATTGTCATGTTGTATTTCTGTGCCATAATTCACACAAAGAGAAATGCAAGTACTTTAAATGTAATAATGTTATATCATAACGTCTGATTATAACCACTGAATATAGATTAGACATGTTTTTATGTCTGGTCTTTCAACAACCAAGTTAATCGAAACTAGAGAGATGCTATTTATATGTGGTATGAATTATACCTCACACGTGGAGTGGAACAAAAAGCTGGATATTATAGTTGCTAGAAGAATAAAAACAGAATTACCTCACGACGAATAAAAACATTGTACAAACACAATAAACAGACACTGCATAAGACTTTTGTTGATTTACAGAATAAAGTTATTTATTTTCCTATTCGTTATTTGATTGCTACTAAATAAATTATTAGTCGTAGATCTATAAATATATTTCACAAAAAAAGATAGCATAAATACAGAAAATATCTTCTTAATAATGACAATGTTACCTCTTCACTATCAAACTAAATTTTTTTTAAATGATTTAGATCAAAGCAATGATATTATTTGTTCCCAAAACAATTACCAATTACAACAACAACAACAATAATTCTTTATAAACAAAACAAAAGGTGATCTAGTTTAGACTATTAGACCCCTAAGATCATTTTATTTAATGCAAATTGTAATTCAACCTATCATTGTGGACAACGATAGGCATGAGCTGATTTAAAAAGAAAAGAAAAAAAATAGCGTAACCGAAGCTTACATCTACATAAACATAATCAATATATTGGATAGTAATACATGTACAACAACAATGGTGGTAATATGTTCGCACTGCTATTAACACTATTAATATCTGGTTTCAGAAAATAGCTAAGTTTTCTAAGTGGTTGGCATTTTCCCAAGATGGGGTTACAATTAGGAATAAAATTTAATCACGTCGCTTCTTTAGATACACAATTTTCTGAATACTAACAATCAGAGATATTCAGTTAAAATGATTTAGTGACTAACAGTATTATAGTTTATAAATTTAATAATACTTTATTCTAAATAAGCAATTTCCTTTCTTAAAAACTAGTGATATTTAGTGTGAAAGAGTTATTTTAAATTCAAGTGGTCTAATGGACGGAATCATGTAAAAAAAATAATCATAAGTTGGACAACTTTTTTTCAGTTTCACAGATCATATTACAGTTATACAATTACTTATAAACCTCTATTAATTTTAACAATGCTACTGTATTGTAGATTATTTTTCAAAAAGCATATTGTAATGTTTCTAAAGCCCTATCACTACCAAACATTATGTGACAAAAAAATGTGATGACGTGTTCATATATGGACATGATGATGTCATATCATCACCATATTTGATCAAATCACAACCATATTTGTGGACATCACACATTTATTTAAAACTAGTTTGATAGTGTAGACAGAGCTTTAAAGAGGAAAAATAGGTCTTCTCAGTATAACATTTTTCATAATAATTTCCATTGTCATTTCCTTAAAATGCTACGTAATCTAAACCGCAATAACAAAGTATTGGTATTGCTTTCTCTCCGTATGTTATTCCGAATAATACTTCCCTGCGGACGTGATAATGTTTGCAAATCTATGTCTTTTTCCATCAAGTATCTATGCTGTAGTAAAATAATGAATTATCCTCAGGGATCATACAACAAAGAAACTAGCAAGATCATTAACGTCAGGAATCTTGGCTCCAGAAAAAAAATTGGAATGCCATGGAAAAATACAGGAATTATTAACAAATTGTGACAAGGTAGTTTTGAAACTCACACAAACGGTAGAAATATTCAGGGATGTGTATGCACTGCGAGTCGAGCGCTCGCCCTTTGACAGCTAACATGTCATTTTTAACAAATCTGGTATTTATTTTGACAAGATACATATTCTTCTAAATATTCTTATCCATATTTGACGGGCTAAAACTATTCTTAATTTAAATTAAAGTATATTTGCTACATGGGGCACTGCCTTGATAATTTTCAGGAAATAAAATATTATTTTGTCATAGTTTGTTGTTTAGAGAGACAAGTCTTATACATAAACTGGGATTTTAATTTTTTAAATGTTGTCATTAGAAATGCTGTAAATGTTTGTTTAGTTTGATACCTATTGATTTAGAATTGTTTACATGTTAATTCATGTTAATAATAAGATGAAAATCTATTGTTTATTTAATAAATGAAGATACTTAAAGTTTCCATAGCAACACAATCAAACGATTAACAGAAACTTCAATATTAAATTAATAATTAATATAAATGCATACAAATCGTTTAAAACAAACACTAACGTTATCTTTACAATCAATTAATAACTCAATAATCTTCACACGCTTACATCTAATCTTGATAAGTTTACTTTTAATTCACTTGAGATTATCGTAATAAATTTCAACTGTTTTCTTATTAATTATGTAGCTAAAAAACTTAACAGCCAAACCTTTGGACATTGAAAAAGTTTTTATTGACTTATAAATAAAACAAGGCCATATACACGGCTGTAGTCAAGTGCTTAAGTTAGTGTTTACCGACCGACCGACATAGTGAGCTGTAGAGTCGCGTTATACGCAACTAAAAACATGAAAAAATTTAATATTTTGATATTTGTTCCAAACTAACAGTTAACATAATGACATTCTTTAATATCATTTCATATTGGAACTATTTAAAATGAATTATGTTTGATAGTATAATTAGATAATCTGGAGTAATTTAAATTTCAAATTTCACTATGACGACAATTTGTGTGAACAACAGAAAACATCACAAATAAAATGTGATAGTGTAGACGGAGCTTTACAAACATATAAAATAAAAAATAACCCAACTCCTACAAATATTCTATATAGAAATCCAATTTATATACTATAGCTCATTTCAATTCAAGTAACAAAACTAAAAATGTTATATATGAACATCGTCAAAAAGGGAATAATAATTTTAAATAAGAGCATACACTTTTGATAATTAGTATGCTAAAATGTTCTTTCATAGCACGGAAATATAATAGCATGGCGACACAGAACGCTATTGATTTACTTGCGTTTCTTTGACAACGTATCATCACTACTCCATGTGATATTTTGTTACCAATCTTCATCGTTGTTGAGATATTATTGTATGTTTAAACGAAAACCCAGAAGTAGGCGTTTAATGCAGTGACTCATCAATCAATCCATGGCAGAGAACTGATTATGAAATTAGGGAGTTCCCATTGTACCACCAATACACTAGTACAGTAATCAATATACTGACGTAGTATATAAAAGTGGGTGTGTTTCATAGCATGTGTACTAAATTACCTTTGCTCCTACTTTTTAAATGTAGCCTACAATTCAATATTACTGATCAGTGGCAGATCCAGGATTTTGCAAGACATACACCATGCAAAATTACTGTCAATTTTATAAAAAAAAAGGTCATTTTTTAATATTAAATAAAAATGTACATTATTCAAAATATCATACAATCAAAAATGCTTTACATAATTTCATACAATCAATGTACGCTATTTTCAATGAAAATACAACCCTTTTTATTTTGCATATTATCATAACAAAGGACCAGAAATATAAATTATAATAATGTTAGTACGATCTAAGATTAACAACAAGGATACTTATTCCCTAAAGGCATTTTAAATAATGACTTTTATATCAAGAAAAAGCTTGAAAATTTGAATTTATGTCTGAATAACACTATCCAGCTTTTAAATTTTCAAGCAATAAAAATTAGAGTTATAAATTTAACATACTTTGTCAAGTAAAGTGGCAATTAAAATTGATTGATTATGTTTACTAGTGTAATATTGTCCTGTACTATGTGTACAGTATTGTCAAAAGATTACAACTATAGAGTATCACGGTGTGACGTCACAACGATAGAGAGCGCTGCATAGTTGCTAGCCAACCAAAAAATGCGTTAACGCTACTATGTTGATAAACTGTAAAGATCTGTATTTCTATCAAATTATATTTATTGTATTTTAGCTTGATTTTTTTAAACTTAAACTGTAGTTAAAGAATAAATAGATTATTAAAAACAAATATTTATTGATCTTTTGAAATTTGAGTTTGTTTTATTAAAAATTATTATATTATAAAAGTTTTAAAATGACTACTTCAATAAGCCTTTGGAGTCACTCAGGCAGGCTGAACGCATTCTTTGTTGCGCTAGCAACCATGCAGCGCCACCTACTGTCGTGACGTCAGCACCGTGATACTCTTTTTAAATGCTTCTTACTGTATGTTACTATAGGCCTATGTACCGTACTGAGTATTAAACAATCCTACTGTATCTTATCCTTTCTTTGGTCTACCATCTGCCTGATTCAAACAAACGTAACTAAACTTTTCAGTATTTTATTATTCAACTTCTGTTTCCAATAATAGTCAAAAGATATAACAAATTAATTTTTTTTTTAATTATCATTACTGTAAATAATCATTGTATATATTTTATAATTAATATTTATATTGGTTTTTTTTTTTAAATCTACTGTAATATTATACCTTATTATGGTTACCATTATAACAAATGTACGATTGATTGAATAAAGTTCATATATATATATATTAGAAACTACTTTATTATGTTGTCAATATTAATATAAAGTATTAGAAACTGCTGCTATATTGATTAATATCTTCATGATCAGACTCTGACCGTGCCTACTTAAAAGAGACAGGGAATATCATAATCAATAATCGTATAATAAAATATTAAAATAAAAACTACAAGTTTATTCAATAATTCAATTTAAGTAGGGAGACTAATGCCTACGTACTGTATATGAAAATTAATTTATAAAAATGGTTGGCTAATAAATCCAACTGCTTTCACTAAAATTCCATAAACTGTAAACTATATTAATACATTGCTTTTAAATCAGAAACATACATTTTTAAAAAACCTATGTGTAATTGTCTGAATTTACAATACAAGGAGAACTAATGGGGGGGGGGAGGGGGTTGTACATAATAATAGTAATTTAATTTTTTCGAAAGCTACATTTTTTAAACAGTGGCACACTTCTTGAATGAAGTGTGTCCAGAGTATTAATAAAATAAAGAAAAAAATTGATTTAACAATACGCCTTTTTACAGTCAAGGGTACTAAATTACTGTATGTACAAGAAAAAAATATGGTTGTCATTTATATCATTAAATTTAATTTTTAGTTTAGTTGTGGTAAATTTATACAGTAATTAGCATTTTAATGTGGTTTTTAGTCAATTTTGTTTACAGAAGTGTATGTTCAATAAATTATCGTTATTATTTATTATTATTAGTACAATTCTAATTGGTTTGTGCTGTACAGGATAGGATAATTTGGATTTATTATGGTTTTGGTTTAAATGTAGAAATCTGTATTTAGTACTGTACATGTAAAAATCCATATCTACTGAAAGAAACTACTACAATGTGGTTCATTCAAATCTGAAAAGTAAATTTACCTTGTTCTACCGAATTAATTCTGACTGATTGCACCAACAAACAAATTAAGAGTGTTTAACAGGGAAATGGAATTGTTATTGTAATTATATGCAAATGAAACACCTGTCTATCAAAGCTAAAGGGTCAATAAATTAACTTAAAGTCCTATAGCCTATTTGTTTGCTTCATCCATCCATAAATATCTGTAAATGTTATAATTGGCACACAATCGGTGATGGTTTTGCATGTTTGTTGCAGCACTGGGGCAATGTAAAGTGCCACACAATCGGTGATGGTTTTGCGTGTGTTTTGCAGCACTGGGGCAATGTAAAGACACAGGTACTGTGTCTTTACGAACAAAGCAAGACCATCACCGAGTGTGTGGCAATTATATTTACAGATATTTATTTGGATGCTGCATTTGTCTAGTCAAAAAGCTTAATTCATTCATCATTATTTTCCTTTCAATTCATTCATTATCAGTGGAAAATTACTTCCATTTATTGTCATTTGCATATATAATAGAGGCCTATACATAGAAATTACATTTGCTCGCTCTGACATACCACGACATATAGATATAATGGTTTGAAATTTTCCTTAAAAAGTAAGGCTAAACAATCATAGTCAATAACTGACTATTTATACACTATTCACTCCCTATAGAACACCTCTAATAGTTTTAACAATACCGACCAAAACAAAAAATATTTGAACACTGGACCCCAAAGGATATAAATATAACAAAACAATTAGAATATGTGAAATATTACAACTCCCTAGAGTTGTTATAACTTCCTCTTTCTTACCAATTATAATTCATTGAAAAAAAATTCATTGTAGAAAAAGTATATAAGAGACACTGACAAATAAATGGATTATGGTATTCACATTGTGTCTTAGGAATTCAATCTTCGTAATGCATATTTTGTATTGTGGATGTGCTTAGTAACAAATACTGTAAAGTAGGGAGTGAGTGGCTGAGCGATTGAGACAGTGAACCGTAATTACGTAGCCCTAATACTCACTCACACTCACTCGGTCCATGGTTCTGGTGGTAGAACAAGTCTTCTCGGATAGACTATAAACTGTAGGTCAAGTGTATACATCTAGCTCATGTGCACTTTAAAGAACCTAGTACATCTTTTGAGACGAGTAGAGGGTTACCCCGGTGTATTCGTAGCCACTGATCATAACTGGGCCCTCCGGAACACCAGTCTTTGACTGACTGAAGAGGTTGCCCAGTATAAAAAAAATATTTTAATTCATACAGTATACCATACAGAAATAAGTTTAATAATGAATGTTCATAAGTTGAACTAGAACAATCATAAACGTAAATACTCTCAATTCGACGAAACATTCATTTTTCAGACTTGTTACTGCCTTAATTGAATTAATCAACACAAAACCTACTTTCAATTCCACCTGTAATTGAATACCACTGCAAATATTATGGCACTCGCATTATTTTATAGGCCTGTGACGTCACAAATAAATGTTTACAAAAATGTTTACAAAAATGCTGACCATTGGTTAGTAATATTGATTATTACTTTTAAACCAAGAATATAACTATCAAGTGATATGGAATCAACCAATGACAAATTTAGAAATTAGAGAATGGATTTTATTTTCCAAACAAGAAATAATGTAGGCATACAATAAATGAAACACAAAGTATTCTATATTATTCTGGAATATTTGTCAGTACAGTAGAGTGCATGACAAACTATACCAGCGATTATATAATGTAAGAACTATCTCTGTATTTGTCATGTAGACTGCAATGTGTCATAAACTACCACCCATTCTGTGTACAACAACTGGCAACAGGTTTGCTCTGTAAAATCAATTTCTCCATCGTCGTCATATTCATAGATCAATACAGTGAATTGAAATAGTCAATTTACTTTAGATTCTATAATTATTTGCCAGTTCCTTTTGCATTAAATGTAAAGGTTAAAAAGATATCATATTCACTGGAAGCGCAAACAAAATTACGCTAGGAATTTGACCAATCACAAGCGATGGATCATCAAACTGTCGGTTTTTTATTGGTCAAATTATTTGTGCTGCTCTTAATACTTAATCTTTGCATTGCATATCCTAGTTGGGAACCTAGCTTAAACCACATAAACTTTATTTAAAAAGGATAAGTTAAGTGTTTTATTTCAGATCTAACAGTTCTTTATAGATAACTGGATTCATCTCATCACATGTTGTAAACTATATCCCACCAATCAAAGTTATTACAAATTTTTAAAAAATTTCTAAATAAATATATTAAGCTTAGCATAAAAAAGACCAGCAATAAATGAGTACATTAAGGCTCTCACATCTGAGAATCATTGTAGCATATAGAAATGAAGACTAAAGTCAATACAAGATGTGTTAAATAGACCTACACTGTAATCAATCACATTATAGTATTACAAAGATAAATACAATTATTCAAGTGTGATGAAGCGTTTCTAGTTTGTGTCTCAATCAATATTATTGTCATTTCCACAGGAGTAGCTTTATATCTTAACAAGTTGAAGGAAAATAATAGACCAACAGTACAGCTACATCACAAAAGTGTTTATTTATAATTGTTGTCCTTTCATACACATCCAACAGCAAGTACTCATCAATTTAAAGATCATTAAACTATATTGTGCTTTTAAACTAAAGCTCTGTCTACACAATCAAACTAGCTTGACAAAAAAAGTGTGATATGTGCCCAAATATGGTATTGATATGCCCAAAGACTGTGACGGTAGTGCTATGACATCATCATGCCCATATATGGGCACATCACATTTTTTGTCACATAAAGTTTGATAATGTAGACAGAGTTTCGTATCATTTGAAGCTTAGGGAGTGGAGTAGATATCACCAGGCACTAAGTCAGGATCGAACCCTAGAACTTGACAAGCAGCCACCAAGTCACAGCTTATAACACTTATTTTTAAGTATATTTAAGCATGGTATTGTTATGTTACACACATAAAAAATGGTATAGTTTGTGAAATGCAAGACAAAAGACAATGTACATTTCTTGGAACATCGTGTGATATAGATTAATAATCCAAAATAAAAAGTGTTCAATGGTATATACTAGTGTACTAGTATACTAGTGTATAGTGACCTCTCTAAATTCAATACAGAAAACAAAAAAGCTGCATGCACCATACTCAATACCTGTACATCAATATTTTCAACAGCTTTTTAATGTATTATACAGAAAATCATTGTGTATATACTGAGCACAAGCTTAATCCTCAATAAAAAGGCAATCCAGTTAAAAATAAATAAATTAAAAATAAATTAATTTGATCAATCTTATATTAACATTCTGTAAACAAACTTGAGGTCATTAACTTGAGGTCATTAACAATCAATGAAATACCTTACTTTCCAGGTGTTAAGAGATTAGATACATAACATTACAATGTAAAGAGATTACAGTAGGATCTATTGACTTCTTAAACCGAACCATTCTTATAACATAACCTTGACTATATAATGAATGAATTCTATTAATTACTGAATGAATTCAACATTCCTTTTAATCAATGTAGCAATCATTGATAACAAAACAATCAATTGAACATCAGAATTGCTTTAATAATAAAAATGATTATAACTTTTTATAGAAAAAAGAAAATATAAATGACACAAAAATTGCCAGAATCACACTTTTCACTCTTCAAAACCGCTGCATGTTGGTTATAAATATCTTTATCTATCTATTGTAATGTAACACACCTGATTGTTTTCTTGAAATATAATTTTTACATGTCATTTGGAATTTGCCCTATCTCATGGAAAAGTGAGCTTTTGAGCAATGTGAGCAATCTTATATTTATCACTTCTTTTTATGCAAATTATCAACAATATCATTATATTACTTTTTGTCTCTAAAATAAACAAAAAATTTCACAAATATAAATAGCAAAAATTCAATAGATTAGATCTATCATTTCCCTTTATGATGGTAATTATTAATTAAACGCAATTGAATTTTGCCGAGGTTTAATATATTCTGAATATGCATTGATTTTTAGTTCGCAAACATTGATTCAGATATCATTTTTTATTTTTCCTAGACAGGTGGTTCTGATTATTAAAACTGCTACTCACAGTAATAGTCATTTGATAACGTGACTTCGATATTAAAAGCATTTTTTTCACAATCCTATCAAATTGAAGAAAAAAGCGTAATATCTCAGTGTCTCCTTTCATGTAATAATTTATATGTCCATGACAACTGGACAACCCACATCATCACAACTTTATCAATAACGATTGCGAAATATCTTTCACGGGATAAGACTTAATGGAAGTTGAATTATCGCTGCAAGGTAATCCAGTTATTAATAAACAACATTAGCAAGGTAGTCCATGTAAATAACAGCTACTAAGAGAAATATAATGCTAAAAGTAATTTCAGACTGACACACATTATGGAATTATATTTCCTACTAAAAGCTAAATCGGTACAACGCTTGTTATCTCATCAACTTAAATATGTTGACGATCGTCTTTTTGGTTTATTGTTGGAAATATAAATAGATGAGTCTCAGTACTATACTGTATCTATAATTACCATTTAGTATCATATGTACATTCTGTAATATACAGTAGTGTCACATTTATCACATGTGATACTTGTATCACAGGCCATAAACCTATTCCTAAAACTTTAACCCATAATACAAGCTCCACATGTGATACATGTGACACTGTATTACATAAGTTGTCTACAGTATGATACTGCATACATAATTTCATACTGTATGTTACAGTATTTGAAAACGGAATAAAAACATATTCATACAAAAGTAGGACTTGGGAATGAATAAATTGAAAAATTCTCTAAAAAATAGAGTTAAAATTGTGCTGTCCATTCTGGATCATCTCAAAGTGATCATGCTTTTGTTCCAGAAGGAATACATGAATGCAATACCAACATGATAATACATCTTATCAAAACAGCCTTACTGTTTATGAAAAAAACTATGGTGGTATAGTAATTTATGAAATAATTTAAAAATAAAAGTACAGTTTTTTCAACGAAATAGTAATAATGGTACTGTATATGAACATGCAAGTTGACGTCTGAAAAATATAATTTATTCAGAATAATGATGCTGTAGCTGGTTGTTAATATTATCTGTTGAGGTCATTCATTACGTAGCATAAAGCACAAACTATTATCTTGATGTAGCTATAAATAGACAAGTATGAATAATACGTAGGCCTATGGAAACATGGGTTGCATGCAGATGAAGCAAGCCGATGAAACATACTGTACAATACAAATATTACTTTAAATGAAAACAGTTAATTTAGAACTCTTGGTTTGTTTATGTTCAATTTGATTTTGTGTTTGATCTTGAAAATTATTCTATAATAAATTTGAAATGTCAGTGTCCTTGTTATCATTGGTTTTTTTATTTTTGAATTATCTGTCATAAACAATTGTGCACAATTTTAATGATGAAACTATTTGATTAAATGTATTTTGATTGTTGTGAGCGTTGAGTTTATTTGTTTTTCCGGGAGAATTATAGCTTGTATTAAGTAGTTAATGAAATTTAATATAAATCAAACAAAAAATGCGTGGGGTGAAAAATGCATAATTATTATTTTTGCACAGTAAAAGAAAAATCAAAATTTGCATTTTGCATAAATTTGTTAATGTCATTTATGGATTATAAGTTCTGTAAACACAGAGTTGGTTTGCTTGTTTTGATCCACTTTTGGGAGATTTATGCATGTTTGTGAGATTTTATATCTTGCTAAACAATGAGGTACAGTAGCATGTCTGTGCAACTGTTTCTTTAGTGAACTCTTGGCATTTAAGTACATAGTACATTTTGTAATTATCAACAAGTTAAAGCTCTGTCCACACTATCAAACTAGTTTGACAAAAAATAAATAAATATGGTAGTGACATGCCCAAATATGGTAGTGATATGACATCATCATGTTCATATATGGGCACATCACATTTTTTGTTTTACTTACCATTATTTACACAATTTGCAATGAGAAAGGACTTGTATAGCACCAATATTAACATCAAACTCTGCACCATCTTGAAAATATCACAGTTCTATAAGCATAAAAAATCTGAAACAAAAAAAAAAACAAATAGAAAATTCATAAAGAACTTTGACATTGAAAAATCAATATAATCACCTTCCAAACGTAAAAAACATTTTCAATATTACTGTTATTTTCATCAAAGGTAGTTCTCAAGCAGTTCTAGGATAAAAACTTTTTGGATCTCTTTTGCTTTATGTAGGAAAAAATGCATATTTATCTATTTATCGTCGTCGTTATCGTCCTAGTGTATGGGCCTTAACTGGCATAAAACAGCTGTATTCGTACAGTATTATGATGTCAATGATTGTCCAATCCTAAAAGTAGGCTGAGGTAATCGCGTTCCCAGTAATTATATACTATCTGAAAGCACTCAGTTGCTGAAATTACTAAATTAACCTATTTTATAATTCATATGAATGATTGAATATTGAAAAGTAGCGCATGCCATAGCATGAATGCCAAGTTATTATCAAATTGAAATCCCACCATTATTAATTATTATTACTAAGAATATTTAACATAAGAATTGAATAATATGTCCTATATTGTGATAGACCATCTGTGTCACATAGTTTGCAAGTGTGTTTAAATTGCATCAGTTAAATAGAACTATAGCATTTGACACTAGATAAAACCAGGATTAAGATTGGTTTCAGTTTCAATTTAGAAGTTTTACTTTAATTTAATTAAAAAGAAACGATTTCTGCTTACAAATTGTCAATCACAATAGACTTGAACTCTAATAAATGTAACTTGAAAGAACTAATTTTGAATCAAGTTCCTAGTCAGTACGATGTCGTCAATTTTATGACAGACATTTTTTAACTTTTACATGATTTATCACAATTGTCAAAAGATTTGTGGTGCAGTTTGAGATGAAACACAAAATGGGGAAAAGGCATGATTTATTTTAATCAGAAATTACTTACATAAAAGCTTAAATGTGAAAACCAATATTTTTAGTAAGATTTGGAATAAAATACTGTACATGGTTATTATTTGTTTAAAACATTGGAGGTAACAATTTATTTTTTACTGATACTGTAGTAGTCTTTGAGAGAAAAAATTAGTGACTGAACTAAAATAATAACTTGTTTTTCCCCCCCATTATTCAGCAGTAACAATAACATACTCTTTATCAAAATATTTATCAAATACTGTACAATAAATTGACGCAAGTAAATAATAATATAGCTTATCATAATAATTCAATCAAATTTGATGTTCACGTGGGACTACAGTAATATTGTCAAAGGCTCTAAAATACAATAATAGAAATTATCTGTTTAACAAAATAACAGTTACACATAAAAGTACCAGCAGTAGTTGCAACCTCACATGAGTATTATTGAATAATTTGATGCTTGTTGAATGCATTTATCTATTAATAATAACACTTTATGTAAATTGTTACCAACAAAAAAACTAAATAATATTATCACCTTTATTAAAAACACCAACCAACAAACACCAGACGACGGGCAACGGTAAGAGGAAAAGCCGCGTAGCTTGTCCCACGTAGAATATGTGTCTATTCTGAGGGGGTTTAAGCTCAATCACCCATCCGCTCAGTTCATAAGAAATAGCATAGATTCTATATTTTTGTTTTCCGTTACCCAGGTGTATAAAATAGGTACCGGTTAGATACAACTTTGCGTTGATTACTAGCTGCATTATTATGGGAGTACAGTATGTTTCCATACGTAAACATTTTTTTTTCAGAAAATGTCCATCAATTACTGTACTGTACAAACTGTACTTTAGTACTGTCTTACAATAATTCAACAACTTGCACTACATAAAAAATAGTACAACCAACACAACTGAGCTTAATTTGTCAACTAATCAATTACCATGGTTACATACAACTGTGAATTGTGTATAATAAGTAACCATGGCAATTGCTAGAATATCATTTAAAATTGTATTATGTGGATAATATTATAGTTCATTATTCTACACTATAAAATTATGTTTTCACTTTAATAAGTTATATCATATAGATGGATTGTTAAAGGAAAGCTGAATTATAAAATAACTACAAGTACGCTGACTCTAATAAAAAATATAGATATTTCTTATTTGGTTCAATTGTTGACCTAAATTTTCTAGACTTAATTAATATTTTCAACTAAAAATGGAAAAAAAATCAATTTTATTATCTAATCATCAACCTAAACATTTTAGTTATGAATACCAATAATTATGTGAATAATGTGAAAGAGGTTTTTTGCTCGTATTACCTAAAAATTACTTTTTAAACATAAACGCTTCATTTTATATTAATAATTCATTACTGTGTTACAATATATTCATATCTATACATATAACATTGTTGTTTTAATGTTGGTTTTATATCATTTTAATTTTCTTAATCATTAAATCTATTCATAATAATTGCAAATTTCATTGTATTTGAACAATCAATACTCATGGAAAACAATTCTCCATGTTTTTACTTAATGTGATCGTAATTAGTTTAGTAACGCTGAAGAGAGAGTTTTAATTCTAATTTTTTTTATATTTTATTTAAATTTAATGAATATACATACAAAATATCTTTCACATAAAATAAATGTTAAACCAATTAAAACTAATTAAATATTCATAAAAGAAATATCAACACTTGCATATAAAAATTAAGATTTAAATTTTACTTCTTAAAACAGAACAAACATTTAAGTGACTACAATAGTATACTATTAGATGCTAAATGAAAATCAATAATTGTATATTGAAAATAATTAAAATAACAATAAATTGATTCGGAAGATAGAAAAAAAAATATTGAATTTGACATGTGACCATAATAATTGTATTGAAAAAATTGACGAGAATGCTGATAATATATAGAATAAGCGCCTTGTTGTATACTTATTATAACGTATTGTCTAATTGGAATTTTAAAACAAAATCTGTGATTAAACTGGAGAGCCCCAGGTGTGAACACACAAGCTCAGTTTGCCTCATTGAATGCAGTTGTCAGCTTGGTAACTGGTAGGCTACAGTAGGCCCAGCTGTTGCTGTAACACGAGTGCGAGTAAACAAAAGATGGGCCTTAGCCCTTTACTCACTCATCCTCATGCCCTGAATATTACCTACCAATATTACAGGAAATCTCCTTGTTTCCAATGCATAACAAATATTATCTTGAAATATACCAATAAAAACATTCCACGCAATTCGAAGTAGTTTACATAGTGAGTATTCAAATCCAAAAACGAAACTCAGTTCTAAGCATCTGCTAAGCCCACACGCTGTTTACCCACACGGTGCAGAAGCCTTTTGACTGGTTTTTATTAGACATGCTTCACTGAGCACGACGCAAGAACCTAACCTCCAATAACAAAGCTCTAAATTTATGATTGCGCCCTCTATACAGTATACCGCAAGAAAACTTTTTCCGCGTTTACTAATTTATATTGGGGGCGTATTGTATTGTAAATTCTTTACATTTTATAATTCTAGGGTTTTCAAGAGTTCATAGACTCTAATTATTTTGACTATACGTATCTTTTGTAATTATTTATTTATGAAATATATAAACAACAGCATTTGGTATCATAATAACATACAAATGTGGAGCGGCTTAATCATTTATACACGACAAACTGTTTTCATGTACAAACATGTTTTTAAAAATTGACATAAACATGTGTAGTTTATACACCATACAGTGTTACTACAGAATACAAATCATCTATTAAGGAAAACCATGGACCAATAAATTAGAGGTCCGTGGGGAAACTAACAAATTAGCACAAAGATTAAATTTTACCCCAAGTAATGAAAGTCACAACAAAATATACACATTTAAATGTAAAGTTTAATAGTACACAGTATTATTAAAAATTATTTTCCTAATTACATCATACCTTTTCCTCTAGGCTAGCTTACGCAATATGAAATGCAAGGCCTATATGACATTTATTAAAAGATGCCAAAGTGTAACCTTATTAAATAGTTCATTATCCAAACTATACCGTGAATATTTTCACAATAAAAACAAAAATCATAATATTGAATTTCAAGGTAGTGAACTTTACATTCAGCAATTTTATTTATTTAATATTGTGACATAGTATTACAAAGGTCACAGGTCAAATTCGAATTATTTTACAGTTGAAAAAAAGTTTTTTCGATCATCATTTTACCAGTATATAATAACATTTCAACAGCAGAAACCCTTTTTGTTGTTTTGGCAAAACCTGCTTGGAAATCAACTTTAGGAGGCAAATGCTGAAATGTTATTTGATCAGAAATTCAGCAAATAACTGTTCGGAAGGCAGTAGTTCAGGATCAAAATACACGTAGCAACTGTTCCAAACGCTCATTTTCCAAAACATTTTAATCAAACATGTTTTCCTTAAAATGGAGGAAAAGTTTAGGAATGAATGCTCTCTTCGCCTTTGTGGACCTTAAGCTCTGTCTACACTTTCAAACTTCATGTGAAAAAAAATGTGATGTGCCCATATGGGCATGGTGATGTCAAATATATATCACAAATTTTGATAGTTTATTTATCATCAGCTCAGACTTTTACTACATGATTTCATTCATTGCATTGTTTTGTACCATGAGCATCTTATTTGTGATGGAAACCGGGCAATATAAAATGTCCTTATTATTATTAGTGTAGACAGAGCTTTATAGAATTCATCACAAAATACGGTTGCTAGTTACAGTGTAAACTAAGGTTTAATACAATGCATGATTCTACCATTCAAAATGTCTTGTCACATAAGTTATTATGGCTGCAACAGTCCAATGTACGAGATACCTCAGTATAAAAGACAATTTATAAAAAAAGTTATTTCTCTCCACTGCTGGCTACAGCCCCCATTCGCTGTGGATCCTGTGACGGATAGTGGACACCTTGACGGGGTGGGGGAGGTAGTCCGACTCCAGGAGGGGGTGGTGGAGGTTGCCCTCGCATTTGTTGATGCCTTTGATGTCCGCCATGATGGAATGGTGGTGGGCCTCTCATTGGTGGCCCATGGTAGGCCATGTCATGATGCATTGGTGGAGGTGGCATACCTGGATATCCTAGTAGACAAAATACAAAATTATTTAAATTAATGTAGGCCTATTAATTAATTAATCATAATAATCCTGAAATCAGCACACAGTCAAAGCTCTAATCGACCATTGTACTGTTCTCAGGTACGACTTAAAACTGGACACAACTGGCTCATGGGCAGTACAGTACAACTTTCGAAAGAATAAGAGAGGGGAGAGTGTTTTACCAGTGTTCTGGTCCATCTTGGCCTCTGTCATTTTGAACAGACAAGTTTGGCAGAAGCTGTATGATATAAAGGGAAAATTCAGCCCAATAGTCTGCGCATCACAGGCTATTATTCTACAATTACATATGTATGGTAGATGTGTTTTATAATGTTAAAACTTACCTCTTTGTGGCATTCCAGGTGGTGGCATACCTGGGGGTCTATGTGAAGGTACTGGAGGAAGCATGGGTGGCGGTTGATTGAGGTTGAAAAAGTTGTTTGTTTCTTCAGCAGATATTGGTGGTGGAGGCAAAGCTACAGTAAAGTATCAGTAATAAATTATAAGCCATGTTGTGATTTTTTTTGTAATTGATTGTAAAATTGTTTTGATGTTTAAATGTGTTATATAATTATGTGCCATGAGGAGGGGGGGGGGGGGACAGTGACGGACTTATTTGAGTCTCTATGTCATCCCTTGACCAAATAATGATTAAAATTTATAGTTTATGAAAGGATGTAATCATTTAAATATACAGTATGGTTTGATTTCATGTTGTTTCAATTTTATCTACTATTTGACCTAAACATTTAGAATTATTATACAAACTAGAGCATTTTCAATTCATTGTACACAATACATGGTACACAACAGAATTCAATTACTTAAGATATATTGTTCCCCTAAACATTTTTTTTAATATGCCATTTAAATGTCACCTAACTTGACCAAAAACTGGATTAAAAAAAAATTATTCTCCTGAAAAAAATGTAATTTAAAGCTTTTGTCTTTTTATAAAGAAATAATTTTTTTTTTTACATAAGTAAATAACCTATTTAAAACTGCAAAATGGCCTATTTAAAGTCTGATTTTTTAATTAATTTTAAAATACATTATATATGTATATTGTATGCAATATAGGACTAATACTCATAGCAAGCCTAGCCAAAATTAACTTACAATTTGCATAATCAAATTGTAAAAAGAAACTCACCTCCAGGTAACCCTGGCACAGCCTCGTAGTGCACTTCGTTTTCAGTGTCATCCTTTTTACCACCAATGGCTTGCTGGGCTTGGGACTTGCCCCATTTGATGTTCAAACGACGACCTTTAATGATCAGTTTCTGAAACGACCGATCTGCTGCCAACTCTGCTGAATTGCGTGCGGTGAACTGTACAAACGCACATTGTTGTTTCTGGACTACGTTGATGTTGCGAATTTCTCCAAATTGATAAAAATGATCTCTACATATACAGGAATGAGAATTATATTGATGTAAATAATTAGTAGAAGCATTAACGAGTGAGGTAAACAAAGAAAACTACAACAACAAAATAAAAAGCAATTAGGATTTTGGCTAGTGCACTATTGAAAACAAAATTTGTTTCTTGAATGGCCTGCAGCGATAATTGCAGGTGAAATATATAGTCTATCTCGAAAAGATAAAGCATTTAAATTATTCATAAAAAATGTAGCAACATTTAATAGGTTATATTAAAAAGTTTGTTTTGTTTGGGCTGGATAAACTATCAGAGCTACCAATCAGGCATCCTTCAGTCAAAAATTACTATGGAGACGACATTGAAAGAATTTTATCAGCACACCAAGTTTACAGTAAATATCATACTGCATATATTATTTAATTTTAACATTATTATATTAATTATTTGAGACATTAGCACATCTTTTTTAAAGACACAAAAATTATCCATAATGAATCCACTACACAACAAAAATACTAACCTTAAATCTTTCTCTGTTACTTTATCGCCAAGGCCTCCGATGTAAAGTGTTGTAACAAGACGATCTTCAGGCACGTCTAGCTTGGGCATCTGGGACGCCCTCTTGAGAAGCTTATCTGCTACAGGGTCGTTATTTCCATAGAAACGATCTTTGATGTTTTGATCCGCAAGTGGATCATCAGGGTCTGTTGGCTTGTCATGTCTTGAAAGGAATTTAGATAATTTTAAAATGTAGTAAATTAAAATGCAGTAAAAAGACACTATAGTATATGACGAAACACAATACAGACTAAAGCTCTGTCTGCACTATCAAACTTTATGTGACAAAAAAAAAAAGTGATATGCCCATATATGGACATGATGTCATATCACTACCATAATTGGGCATATCACTACCATATTTTGGCATATGACTACCATATTTGACACATCACACTTTTTTTGTGTAGGCAGAACTTTAGTTATATACAGAGTAATTAAATTGTCATTTAAACGCTTGATGCTAACCCTGCAAGCATTCAAGTTTAATGTAAAGCTGCAAAATGTTACTGGCATTCAATAAAAAGAACAAAGTATCCGTGGTTGGCAAATGTATGAAGTATTTCATATTAATCATCATCATGGGTTTTCATATTTGGTATTCTCATCCAACAAAGTTTGGCGCTAGCTCTAGGATGCTGTGTAGTTGTTGACATTAAAAGTATGGCTTAAACACTCACTACAGATAATGCTTCATGGTATTGCACAAAATGGGTTAAGTCACCCCATAATCCTAGTGTTAGTCTAAAGTATACCGACTAGTAGTATTCAGTGGCGTAACGCAGAGGCCTGAGGCCCCTGGTTTAGGAACCCTAAGTGGCCTGGCAATGCTGGAGGCATCGGCCATTTTTAGCATAATTTAATGCCTCTAGGAACTGCCCACAGTTTAGCCAGTGAGCACAATGTGACAAACAAATGTGATGTGCCCATATATGGACATAATGATGTCATATCACTACCATATTTGGGAATATCACTACGATATTTGGACCATAACTGACCACAGTTTAGCCAGTGAGCACTCATAGCCATTATTCCAGTAGTATTATTGACAGAAGAAAGTCCTCACCTGTATGGACACTCTTCACCACGCTTGCATTCTCCTTTGACCCAAAATGAACAAATATGTGGCCTATTCCGCTTGTAGTATGGTGTTGTTCTTGCTAACTTGAGTAACAGATCACTAGGTGCTTGTGCTTTACCCAGTGCACCAGCTCCTTCTGAATTGGCAAGCTATAAATAGAACAATACAAAAATGATAGTGGTAAAGTACTGCCTCATCTGACAGAAATTACAGAATGACAGTTTTGTGGAATTACTTTTCATCATAAGAGAAAAGTCTGGTACTTTGACAGAGATAGGATATGAACCCAGGACCTCAGGAATTCGTAATTATTTTGGGGCATTTGGAAGGCTATCCGTGGTACTAAAAAAATGATTTTTTTGTCTGCTTTTATCTTTGCTTGTTATTGATGTATGGTATTGAACTAAATCAAAACAAAGGATAACCACCAATTGATCTACTGTATTGCTATTATTTGTCTGATGTGTAAACAATTGTCCTTACTTGTTTTTCCATGTTTTGTGTGTAGAATTCTTTGTTGACGTCTGACTTAGGCATATCATCCTTAATATTTAACGCTGCATCACGCACCTGAATTGGTAAACCTTCACACAAATATTATAGAATATAGTTAGTTATTTTAAATATGTTCATCAATAACAATAAACAAGATTGTAATTGTTTGTAACTACGGTGGAGTAGTTTTGCATCAGGGTGTCTCTAACCCCTAGCCATCATTGATCTAGAGCTATGAATGCCATGCTAGTGATCTGGAGGTCATGGGTTTGAGTCCCATCCGAGAATTATTTGCGAATTTGTATTCTCAATGTACTTAATATAAGGTACAAATGATGTCATCTGACCAATCACAAATTTACATATTGTGATACTGCCATACTTAAAACCCTGGGATTATAAGATTGTATTGAGCCATACTCAGGATTATTTAAGCGTGTTAACCACCAAGTTTAGTAAAAGTGAATGTTTTTAAAAACTGCTTACCATATTCTAAATCTAAGAGACATGTTTGGCAGACATTTTTAATCTTACTGCATGTTTGGCAAACCTCTGTTTTCTTAAACCTCATTCTGGCACCAGGACACCAACGAAATATAGTGAAAGGCCGCTCACAAATTTTACATTCTTTTCCAAATTTCTCTTTAATCTGAAAAAAAAAAATAATAAAATTCATCATTGATGTGTCATCAAACAAACATGTTTTACATATTATGTCTGGATGAAAATTGATTATGTGGCAAGATTCTACAGTCAGCTTCTTGCTTAGGGGGTAGTGCTGAATAAAAAGGGATTTAAATAAACTGTTGACTGGTTAATAGGTTACCGTAAACAACCTAATACTTACCATTCTGACATACGGATTATCCCCAAGACAAGTCTGACAAAGAATCGGGAAATCCTACAAAAATATAATGTTTTATAAATTTAATAAATATACAGTAATATACAGTACCACCAATATGAAGTAACACTTCACTCCTTGATAATTTAAGAAAAATTATACATTGCATTGTCATACATAACATTATCTTTTTGACATTTTAAACATCATTTTATCATATTTATTTTTTTGTGCAATGCAAGCAATGTAGTAGGATGAAATAAATCATAATAATGTTTGATCTATATTTTACACTAAAACAGTCTAAAACTAAAAAAGTATAATTTTATCGCTGTGTGGCTAGGGATACGGTACCATACATAGGACCTGTCCTCGAAACCTAAAATCCCTGTCTAGCCTAAAACTGTATTTATTAGCAGCAATATGTCAATGAATGGTTGGCAAAAATGTTAAATAATTAACATTTTTCGCGAAATAAATATATAAAATCATTTTTAGTATTTCCACAAACTTTTGGTTATACAGTATTTAATTAGGTTAATCAAGAATGAAACATAAATATTAGACAAAATATAACAATTATGTTGTAGGCCGATACACTTGCGTATTGATGTATGCAACCGGCGTGCAACACAAGCGACACAATAGCATCTTTGGCTTGGTGCCACCACCGACTGAGAGTCAGCGAAGTGGGCCTTCAAATAACGTCAAATAATATCAATTCTAACGTCAAAAAATTAAATAGTACCATTAAATGTGGACCTTATATATGTATTGTAAATATTAATAACAAAATTGTGGTAGTATAAGAAGAGAATATGTACTTACTGCATCTTCCCAACCTTGTCGATTGTAAGTATTTGCACCCTTGCTTGTCGCCATCTTGGTTTTTGAAGGTTGCCAGAGTGAAACCCTATTTTTATAGACCACACTCCCAGCGGGCATACCGACGTTGAATCAACGTTGAAATTAGGTCGCGACGTCGGACAACCTGACATCAACGTCGGACCAACGTCGATCTACCCCCGTTGATACAACGTGATTAGTTCAACGTTGATATAATTGGACGTCAATGTAACGTTGATTTCCGACGTTGACACAACGTCAAACAGATGACGTTGATTCACCTTTCAAATCCAACTACAATTCAACATTGTATCGACGTCGTAATTGGACGTCAATGTAACGTTGATATCCGACGTTGATACAACGTTGGCATCATCTAGGAGTCGTGCCCACAGATGGTTCTCGAATACACAGTAATTTCAGCGTTAAAAAACTGGCGATTTCAGTACAATAATGCAGGACAATATTATATGTCGTTTACAGGAACGATTAAATAGACACTGTGATTTATGTACTCAACTAAAATTAGCACACTGGGAATTACTTCCGAAAGAGAAAGTTGTCACAAAATGAGACCAATTGTTTAAGTCAAATTTAAACAAACTTAATTTGTGTTTTGTATGTAACATTATGGTTGAGAGATGGGGAAGAGGATGGGTGCAAAGAGGAACAATTTTTAAATATATTCTTTATTTTGTAACGAAATATTAATTAACATGTTTTACAAATAATATACCACTAAACACAGTAAAACATTGCGATGTAATACTTTGTTGAAACTATCACCGTCGTAGTCGATTGAAATAGTACAGTATATGTAACGATACACTACGACGTATGTTTATATATAATGTTAAACAATTTGTGAAAACCACCTCTATTCGGGGCAAATCATAAATTCGATTTAATCGGTAATAAATATTAAATTACGGCGACTGAAAACGCTAGCTCATTATCTGTTTAAAAAAATTATATCCAACCTCTGCAGCACAGATTGAAAAAAAAAATGGATCGAATTTCTGTTATGAGTATACAGTACTTTCCTTTACGACGCCTGAGGGAATAGACACTTGTGGAACGACACAGAGATTGGAATGTTCCATTCATCGCAAATCAATACATTTGTATAAACGTATATTAAATCTATCAAAATAGTATTTTTTTAAGAAAATCGGCCTGTCTTCAACATTATGATACTGTACTCGAGCTGTTCAACCGGTTTTCAGCTATTAAAAACAATTATCGTAGGAGGAGATAGGAAAATGCGAAGCCTCCTCGCATTTTTGTGGCGGGTATTTTTCAAGATGGACATCCATTAGACAGTGTATACCACGATCGGAAAACACCCCTATCTGGGGCAAATCGTTGAACCTAAATTCGTTTTAATCGTCAATAACTAATTATCTAACTTAATTTAATTAGTAAACAGGGTTACATCAGGTGGTTAAAATCAGTACCGAAAGTACGAACCAACTTTACATACCATCGAGTAAAAATTCTAAAAGTAAGGCGCGATTTACCGAATTTTGCCCTTACGTAAATTTATATATAGATATCAATATTTATAAAGCGTCAATTCAAAGACCGAGGTACAAAATCAAAGGGGCTGGGCATGTTAGTGGTCGAAAAAATGAGTTCTGAGCAATTTTTTAAATAAGGCAACAGAAGAGCAGTGTTTAATTTGTGGGGGGAGTGAATTCCAGAGTGTGGGTGCTGCAAAAGAAAACGATCTATGACCAAAGGTTTTAGTGACTATGCGTGGAACAGAGAGTAAAAAATCATCAGATGATCTAAGAGTCCGTCCAGGAACATAAAAGGTGATTAATTGACGGATGTAAGCAGGTTGGTTGAAAAGAAGTGCTTTAAAAATAAGGAGCAAGATTTTAAATTTGATTCGATTGTCAATGGGGAGGAGCCAGTGAAGTTCTCGAAGAACAGGTGAAATGTGAGAGCGACGACGGTTAGTGAACGTAATGATATAGACCACTTAGCCTTCGAATGTGTGTTTTTTTCCACAAATATTATGAAATCATCCAGGTAATAATTGAACAGATTCATTTAAATATATTTTAAATATTGTGATAGTTTTGCAGGAAAGTCAAAACTTTATTTACACTTATCGTTTCGGATGTTTTTTTTTAAAACCATGTTGCATTCATTTGTTGTGGCAACAGCTTAAGATTGTGGTATCTAGGTTGGAATCTTCCTATAGTCCTACTATATCTACTATAGGCCTACATTTTTATTTAAAGTAACATTAACATCATTTTCTTCAATAATAGTGTGTACATTCTCCGTTAAAATTGTCTTTTTGTTCGAATTGTTTTTATTATATTTTTCTCTGGCAATATCAAGTAAATTCGCTGCTTCAGTTTGTCCGCACTTTGAAACCATTTTCTTAAGAAATCCATCATTTTTCTGAAGTAAAACAAATGGCTCATCAAATTCAGCAATTCTTCCTTGATCAAGAATCTAAAAAAAATTTTGAATTAAAAAAAATGTATTATCTTAACAGTAAAAAAATGGTAAGGCAGTGGCCGTATTCACCATTCACACTAAGGGAAACACCCTAAGATTTAAAAAAATCTCCTATCTAAGTGAATACAATTTAAGGGTTAAGGGTTAATATCTCACTTAAGTGTGATATGGAATAACATTCTCGAAAGCTTTCCATACCAAACTGGACACGCTCACCTAACACACTCTGACACTCTCACTATTCAACAGGGAAGAGTGAATCTTCCCTGCTATACACAAACAGTTTGATGTCTCTTGTTGCTGAGAAACACATCTCAATCAACCCCAGACATCCTGATATTCTTTTTTCTCGTACCCTTGCTCACTTCAACACACCCATCTACCGTACATCTTTCCACGGCTGTGGACTACTTTACCAAATGATCTTAAGGATGAGTTTGTTTTCAACTTGAAACCCTTCTTGCATTCTCTTCGATCTAACGTGCGCGACTCTCAACTTTTTTTCTTTCTTTTTTATTTTTACTTAACATTTGTAGACAAATTTTATTTATTGATTTTATGCTGGTCAATTAAATAAATGAAACAAACGTTAGCAAAATCGCAAATGAAAACGAAATTACCATAATTCGATCAGAATCCATAATAGTGTTAAGTCTATGAGCTATTGTTAGCACTGTACAGTGTTCAAACTTTTCACGAATTGTAGCCTGGATTAGCGTGTCTGTTCTGAAATGAAAAAAAATATGACGTTAAGTGAAAAACATAACAATATGTTTACTAGGCTATGTCTGTATTTTAGTACTTTAAGAAGCGACAAATAATTACTGAAAATACAAACTGAACAACAAAAAAATCCTTAGTCTTATTTTATTGAAATTTTGCCAGAAAATTAAATGATTTGATTAAAACATTATGTGTTTTTGTGTGTCATATTAATGAGCCATGAACAAAATATTGTTATTGTTGAGACTTAGACAATGATTTGAACCTAAGACAATGATTTGAACCTAGTAAGAAAGTATGCTATGTTACTGTGCCACTTTGTCTAATCATGTACAATGTTCTTCTTACTTGATGTCTACATTAGCTGTGGCTTCATCAACAATTAGGATGCGGGTGTGTCGCAGTATTGCCCGCGCCAAACACAAAAGTTGCCGCTGACCGACACTAAAATTAGTCCCACCTTCGGTCACTTCTGCTTCTAGTTTTTCAGGAAACTCAGAAACAAATGTTTTAAGTTGAACCTAAAATATCAACAAAAAACAGTAATTAGTAATATTATCATTCTGTTTCCATTGAAGATGATTATTTTTGTTGATTAAATTTTACATTAAGGTTTTATTAAATACAGGTTTTTTTTTAAAATGAAGAATCACAAAAAACACATTTAAAAAACTAACCTCTTCCAATGCTTCCCACAATTCAACTTCTGTGTGTTCTTCAAATGGGTCCAAGTTCCTACGAAGAGATCCACTGAACAATACTGGATCCTAAAAACAAATTATAGTAATAGAACACAAATCGATGTATAATATCTGCAATATATATCTTGAAGTTGATACAGTAGATCTCGACACAAATAAACGGTAGGCCTAATGCATCAATGCAACTAATATAAAATGTTCACGAGCTGTTACATACAGAGGGCTAAAAGTTATAATGGTAATCTATAGTTCTACCTGAGGTATTATAGAAATACTATTTCGTAGGTCGTGTAACCCAAGGTCATTTATTAGCACACCATCTATCGTAACTGTGCCCGACGGTTCAGCCAAGCGTAATAATGCTGTCATTATTGAACTTTTACCAGCTCCAGTTCGGCCTGCAATACCAACCTAAATTTACACGAAAAATAAAAGGAATATGTTGAACCATTTCTTTTACACTTTCCTTTTCAGGCCAACTTCAGCAGCGTCAGCAGTTTTAGCTCTTGAACTCACTCACTTAATTACAATTCATTCCACTTATTCAAATGATACTTTATACAAAAGATTTTAGATTTCAATATTGTATTTAAAAAATATTGATGATACATACAGCAAGGTTTTGCAAGTGCTTTGTTTTCATGGACAGCATAAAGAACACCACAATAAAATACGAACACTTAGGGGAAAGGGAATGCCTCAAATAGACAAAGATATATTTAGGAGAGGAGGAAGGAGCAAGACATAACTGAATGGTGATTTTTACTTGAAAACTCATTTGTGATTGTGATACAATCAATTACAATCACTTATACCATATACCTTTTCTTTAGCATGTATATTGCAATTAAGATTCTTCAAGACGAGTGGTCCACCATCATAATATGAAAGAGACAAGTCTTCAAACGTGATGCTACCATCTTTAGGCCAATCTGAGGGAGGCTTTGAGTGAGACTCAAGTGCAGCTTCAGACTTAACATTAGTGTACTCTAAAACACGCTCAGTTGAAGTCATCTTTAAAGTAATAAACAATTAGGAATAATGTCAAACAACAGGAATATGTCATTCTTATACGCTTATGCATATAGTCTCTAAGAGCTTCACATTATTACCCTGGTTATATTTGGATCAAACACGAATGTAAGCATACTCCCATAATGCAGCCTTATAGCGCAGTTGTGTTTTGACCTTACCAGGTACCCATTTGTACACCTGTGTGGAGAGAGGCAAACATACGTAAAGTGTATAATCCAACGTCCAACACATTCTTTTTCAATACTAAAACGAATGTTATATTTTCAGTGTACACTACTGTATGGCAGTTTAAGACAAAGATATACAGTAGTCAAGCTTACCAGCGTGGAGTGGTTTTTATCAAGATTTACTGTATGCATTAAGGAAGGCATAAAAACTTTTAATACAACTCTCAATAATATTAATTTTGTTACCAGATTCTCCAGCTCTGCACTCTGGCGAACAACCCACTGGAAGAAACTTAACAAAGTCAATGCATAAGTCAGTGACAGCCCAACTGTTCCAGCATTCAAAGTTTCTGAAACTGAAATAAATATTCATATATTGGTAATAAAGGTAGTTTGTGTGCTTTTGTTAATTTGAGTGGTCGAGCGGTTAAGAGATTGGAACCATGCTATAAAATCGGCACGGGTTCGAGGTTCACTCGCTCTCCATCATTCTGGTGGTAGAACGTGTCTTCTCGGATAAGGACTATAAACCGTAGGTCCAGTGTACACATCTAGCTCATGTGTACTTTAAAGAACCTAGTACATCTATGTGTGAGAAACGTTTATATGGCCAACTACGCCACCTGGAATATTTTATCTTTCTTTAGAGGGGTATCCATATTTGGGAATAATGCCATATGTAGAGTGTATACAGGTAGGAATCTCACAAAATATTTTTATGCAGAGAAATGATATTCTACATGCATCATGTATGCCAACTTCATAATTATTAATCAATGAAAAACATAATAAATTATAATTACCATCGAATAAAATGATACAGCCAAATGTGACGGCAGTGACGAAAACCAAGGCAAGCCAGTCAAGCCAGATCCCAAAATACCTGGAAGTGGTCAGAAACAAATACCAGGCTTGGCTGTGATGGTCTTGGTACCCATCAAATTGGTTTGTAAACGACTTTTGAGCTTGGAATGCCCGTACTGTACTTAGACCTTGTAGAGTTGCCGATAAGTGTGAAAATATTGGACTACGAGCTGTGGGTAGAAAGACAAATTATGCTTCTTCAACATTTAGTTATATAGAAATGTTTCTCATGTCAAATAGTATGCTATTTTAACACATAACCACCATTGACATCCCAATTAGTTAGAATGAGAAACTAACACACTACCTGAGCTACAGTGCCGTAACTACTGTGATGTTACACAGGCTAGTGCCACTGGTAATTTCAACATTCAGTGATGTAGCCACAAGAAATAAAGTGGTGCGGTTGTCGTAAGAAAATCTCTGTTCAAGTCACTGGGTCGTCAAAGACTTCTGTGAAAAACTGGTCAGGTGAAACCTTACCAACCATACTGGTGGCTAACAGCCCTGACATTTGAGTGATATGACAATTACTTACTTATTCCTTCCATGCGCTTTACTTCGCGTGAAGTATGCAAAAAATACAATCGCACCAAAAACATAATCATAACGAGAGGAAAGACCACAAGGAGAACAACAGGATTGAAAATGGCTACTGTGAGAACTGCCCCTAAAACCATCAATGAAATCTGATGAAAAATGAAATGAATAAAGGAAAATGAAGAATATGACATCTTAGTGTGATGTACCATAATGAATTGAATCAATGCAAAAATTTAAAACAACACATAATAAAGTCAGAAAAAAGGAGGCCAGAAAACCAGTTATGAGCTTTTATGAAATATGGAAAATTGTTATATGCGTTTATGTGCGTGTGATTTCCCAGTTTAAATGCTACAAATATGGATTTCTCAGGTAAAAAATTGTTTCCATACATAATCATTTCATTGGAAATAAATTGACATGTCGATTTTATGGGTCGTCCTTGCATCCATTCACTTTGGTTTTAATCAATTTAATATCCCAATTGTTTGTATTTTTTCTTTGTTATGTATTTTAAATGTATTGTTGAATGGATGCTAAATGAATAAATGAAAATCTTAATTCCATTGTTCCTTTTTCTGAATACCTACCTGAACAATATCAGCAACTGTTAATGGGAGAAGCTCATCCATCAATCCAATATCTTTAGCAAATCTATTTAGGATGCGACCTTAAAAAACAAAAAATGTCTTTAGTATAATTTCATGAATAATGTGAGCTATACAATACAAGAACTGATGTACAGTACTTGTTTGTGAGTTAATAGTGGACCAGCTAATAGTGGACCAGTTAATAGTGGACCAGTTAATAGTGGACCAGTTAATAGTGGACCAGCTAATAGTGGACCAGCTAATAGTGGACCAGCTAATAGTGGACCAGTTAATAGTGGACCAGCTAATAGTGGACCAGCTAATAGTGGACCAGCTAATAGTGGACCAGCTAATAGTGGACCAGCTAATAGTGGACCAGTTAATAGTGGACCAGCTAATAGTGGACCAGCTAATAGTGGACCAGCTAATAGTGGACCAGCTAATAGTGGACCAGTTAATAGTGGACCAGCTAATAGTGGACCAGCTAATAGTGGACCAGCTAATAGTGGACCAGCTAATAGTGGACCAGTTAATAGTGGACCAGTTAATAGTGGACCAGTTAATAGTGGACCAGCTCATAAAATGTTTATAAAATTTAAGCTTACTTTCAAACTTTTGAAAAAAATAAAAAGAAAAACTTTACCCGTTGGATTTGCATCAAAGAACCTCATTGGTGCATGCACAACAGCGTTAAACATCTTATTATGCAAATTTTCTGAAGAAGTGATTGCAAACGAGAACGTCAAAAATGATCTCAAAAAGCTCATAACAAATAATGACGCAGTTAAACCTAAGAATGTGTAGATGTACCAATTGGAATCAAATTCAAAAGATGACGGGCTTGCAGTCTGTAACAAGAAATTAAATAAATCATGTAAGTAAAACTTATTTTCCAATCTGTTCACGCGAATCAAAAGGGTCAGCTTATACGCATGCATATTCATGTTTCCATCTTCCAAATCCCTTTCTAGAATTCTAATTCCTTGAGTTTTTTCCTTCAACAAAATTGGTACTTTGAATTTTTCTACTTTGCGAAGGGGAAATTTTGCAACCAATCAGATCTCAGCAGACACACGATGGAAATGAAAATCACAGCTATTCGCCCTTGTAGTGGAATGGGTATCACAATTTTTTTTCTCTCTGTGATATATTGGATATCAGCTTTATAAACGTACATTAAACCTGAGTTATTTGGGAGTTTTCGCACGAGCATGAAAATGTTAGCTTTAATGCTATCTTAAACTAGTTTAATGTTGTGAACAAACATTTTTAAAGGGAAGCACTTCCATTTATTACTTTAAGAAGAAGCACTTGCAATGTTCATTATAAATAAAAGTCTAAGCTCTGTCTGCACTATCAAACTTTATGTGACAAAAAAATGTTATGTGCCCATATATTATTTGGGCACATTACACTTATTTTGTCAAACTAGTTTGATAGTGTAGACAGAGCTTAAGTTCTGTGTTTTCAATTTGCATGAGTGTTCATAAACACATGACAACTCAATTCCTGAGCTCTGACAAATTAAATTTTTTAATTAAATGTTTAAAAATACTTTTAAAGTCTGTAATGTTCGTCATCAATAATATTAACTAATAATAAATTATTGTAAACATATTTCTTACAGAATTCGTAGAATCCAATTCATTAAATTCATTTAAAGCTGTTTCTTCTTGCAGCACCCAATATGCTAACCACCAGTCAGAAACATTAAAAAGAGCCTGAAAAATAATTTAAAGAAAACAAAAATATAGGATAAACATGATTACAAAATATATCAGCTCAGTTTTGTGTAATTTATTAATTTATGTGAATACTATATTTATTATCCTTATATATTATTTTTCCTTTCAACTAATGAATAAATGGATTTATAATATCTCTGTATCACTGTATTATATAAACAAACAAAAATGTATTCAAATGTAGTAGGCATAACCCAATCTGTCTTGCACCATATTAAGCTACTACAGATATTTTTTGGAGTCACTGTTCTTGATCCAATATATAACTTCCAAATGCCTAATGTTCAATCAACAACTTTTTTTAAAGGTGAAATTAACATTGTTATTGTCTAAACAATTTTAAAATTACCTGTACAATTAGGTTAATCAGTATATAGAATGCAATGAAGGATGCACCACCACCAGCTCTAAAGTATTGACCATATGCTGTGTAAGATATGTTACCAGTAGCTTTAAACTCTTCTTCATCGGTCTCATCACACTATGGGAGAAAAACATAATCAAAAGGGAATGTGGGTGGATCTCCATGGAGATAGAAGCAAAAAGATAAATCAAAAAAATAAAGTAAAATAACCCTAATGTAGTTACAAAACTGTTGGGTACTACAGTGTAAAACAAAAAAGCCAATTGATCAAGTATAATCTGATACTTGAATATAATCCCACCCAGTAATTTGCTCTCAATCTCCAACAGATGAACATAAATATTTCCTACCATTGATGTTTAGAAACTACAGGCACTTTGGTAGTGAATTTCAAAGTGTCACAAATGACAAACCCATTATTCTTTTTAAAAATAATAACCAAAGAAATTATAAACCCATTATTTATTTTTTAAAGATTGCTTTTTTTGACTTAAGTAAACAAACTATTATTTATTGTTTTTCTTAGTTTGTTTTGTTTTAATTTGTATGTAGTTTAAGCGTAAAAAAAATCTGTATCTATCCTCAAAAACCGCCCATCAAATCATGCTTTGTAAAATGGTCATAAGGTATAACATAGATTCCATATTTGTATTACTGTTACTGCTCATCTGTGTAAATTGGCCTATCAGGTATAGATGTAGCACCTGCTTTACATATATGTTCCTGTTTTTAGAAAATAAAAGGTTAAAAACATGCATGACAATTTTTTAAAACTTGCTAAAACAGTAAAATAACAATACAAGTCAAAGTTGAACACCTTACTATCGGTTCAATTGACTGTCCAGAAACTACAGATTGTGATCGTTTTATAGATGACACGTTGAAGGATGATCCTCTGCGTTTAAACACAACCTTTTGTTCCTGTTCTTCTGGTTTTTTAAGTAATGATGCAAAATCAATCCCAGAAGATTGAAGTTCTGTGTATGTACCATATCCAGCAACTTCACCCTAAATATAGACAGAAAAAAACTATATATTTATAGATTTAGAATGGAAGTCTACGTACTAATAAATAGGATAGCATAGGTTAATCTTATTTCTTTATATGGTTTGACAACCGATGAAGGATCATCCAGTATAAATGTGTTCTCACACATCCTTAATTAATTCTTAGTTGTTGGATAATCTCCAAGCAAAATGAATGACATATTAGTCTTCCTTTCAATTGGATGTTTCAAAACTAGCCTGTTTACAGCGATATATTTTTACCAACCCCGAAACCAATTCTAGAAATACCAGGATGGTGTCCGGCGGGGGATAGTTTCACCACATATTATTTTCTGTTAGCCGATCCGTTCAAATTCATTTCAATGTAAATGTTTTTTATATGTTTACAAATGACAATAAATTTACTTGGCTTGACTAGTTCTTTAATTACAGGATAACTAAAGATAGCTTACCTCTTTCATAACCAAGATTCTGTCAACATTTTCCAGATACTGAAGCTGATGAGTAACCAAAATACAAGGTTTGTCTTTTAACGCATTTTTAATGCAACTGTGAAAAAATGTCAAAATTTAATACAGATTCTCTTTTTTCCATTAAAATAAATTGGTAAATTTAGAATGTTTCTACCTAGAGAAGTTCAATATGATGCACACTCCAGATAAAATTAAGTTTGTGTACTGAACTATGGAAGGCAATCACCGCCAAAAATACAATTGCAGAGATGTACAACGTACTCGCAGAAATGTAAAACGTACTTGTAGAAACATACAATGTACTCACAGAAAAGACAACAAAAAGACATGCACAAAAACATACAGAAACAGACAAAAAAAATGTACAACATAGTCGCGAAAATGAATGCGCAGTAAATGGCCATTGTATGTTTTTGCAAGTTCATTGTACGTTTCTGCGAGTACGTTTTTGTGTTAAGTGATTGCCTTCCATACTGCACAATACATACACATCAAACAAATGCCTTCCAACTTGTGTGTCAACAGCACTGAGTGGGTCATCAAGAAGATAAACATCCTTATCATTGTAAACTGCTCTTGCAAGCCCGATCCTTGCCCTTTGACCTCCGCTGAGTTTTACACCACGTTCACCAACCAGTGTTTCCTCTTCCTTTGGCAAAATATCCAGATCCTATGAAAAGTCCAGACACACAAATATTTTGTCAAGAGTTTGATTTATTTAAAGCTGCTTTCACATTGCACCCGGGTTTCGGTTCGGCGCTCTGACAAAAATGCAACATACCAAATTCTCATTGGTTGATGACATATGGTACTACAGTAGAGTGTTGATCAGACTTCCAGTATACTCACCTACGTTTTTCCCCTCTCATCCCTTCCTTCGCTTCAATCTACCTATGCAGGAATATTACCTTTTTTAAAGCACAGACTCTAATGGCATGATCAAATCTTTGCTTGTCGAAGGGTAGGCCAAAGATTATGTTATCTTTCACAGTTCCGGAGAAGATCCATGGAAGTTGTGCTGAGTAAGCTATCCTGCCAGAGAGGTCTAGATTGCCTGTCATGTGTGGAACTTCTCTCATTATCGTCATCAACAATGAAGACTAAAAGCAATTAAAAACAATGGAAATTACAAATTTTATTTGTATTGACAAATTTACCTGGGGGAGGATTGCTACATGTAAGTAGTGTATTAACATTATGAAAGATCTACAAGTACTATGTGACATGCTACCTAGATGACTGTACTATGTGACAGTGCTACCTAGATGACTGTACTTTGTGACAGTGCTACCTAGATGACTGTACTATGTGACAGTGCTACCTAGATGACTGTACTATGTGACAGTGCTACCTAGATGACTGTACTTTGTGACAGTGCTACCTAGATGACTGTACTATGTGACAGTGCTACCTAGATGACTGTACTTTGTGACAGTGCTACCTAGATGACTGTACTTTGTGACAGTGCTACCTAGATGACTGTACTTTGTGACAGTGCTACCTAGATGACTGTACTATGTGACAGTGCTACCTAGATGACTGTACTTTGTGACAGTGCTACCTAGATGACTGTACTATGTGACAGTGCTACCTAGATGACTGTACTTTGTGTGACATGGCTACCTAGATGACTGTACTTTGTGACAGTGCTACCTAGATGACTGTACTTTGTGACAGTGCTACCTAGATGACTGTACTTTGTGACAGTGCTACCTAGATGACTGTACTTTGTGACAGTGCTACCTAGATGACTGTACTATGTGACAGTGCTACCTAGATGACTGTACTTTGTGACAGTGCTACCTAGATGACTGTACTATGTGACAGTGCTACCTAGATGACTGTACTTTGTGACAGTGCTACCTAGATGACTGTACTTTGTGACAGTGCTACCTAGATGACTGTACTTTGTGACAGTGCTACCTAGATGACTGTACTATGTGACAGTGCTACCTAGATGACTGTACTATGTGACAGTGCTACCTAGATGACTGTACTTTGTAACAGTGCTACCTAGATGACTGTACTTTGTGTGACCTGGCTACCTAGATGACTGTACTTTGTGACAGTGCTACCTAGATGACTGTACTTTGTGACAGTGCTACCTAGATGACTGTACTATGTGACAGTGCTACCTAGATGACTGTACTTTGTGACAGTGCTACCTAGATGACTGTACTTTGTGACAGTGCTACCTAGATGACTGTACTTTGTGACAGTGCTACCTAGATGACTGTACTTTGTGTGACATGGCTACCTAGATGACTGTACTTTGTGACAGTGCTACCTAGATGACTGTACTATGTGACAGTGCTACCTAGATGACTGTACTTTGTGACAGTGCTACCTAGATGACTGTACTATGTGACAGTGCTACCTAGATGACTGTACTATGTGACAGTGCTACCTAGATGACTGTACTTTGTGACAGTGCTACCTAGATGACTGTACTTTGTGACAGTGCTACCTAGATGACTGTACTTTGTGTGACATGGCTACCTAGATGACTGTACTTTGTGACAGTGCTACCTAGATGACTGTACTTTGTGACAGTGCTACCTAGATGACTGTACTTTGTGACAGTGCTACCTAGATGACTGTACTATGTGACAGTGCTACCTAGATGACTGTACTATGTGACAGTGCTACCTAGATGACTGTACTATGTGACAGTGCTACCTAGATGACTGTACTTTGTGACAGTGCTACCTAGATGACTGTACTTTGTGACAGTGCTACCTAGATGACTGTACTTTGTGACATGGCTACCTAGATGACTGTACTTTGTGACATGGCTACCTAGATGACTGTACTTTGTGACAGTGCTACCTAGATGACTGTACTTTGTGACATGGCTACCTAGATGACTGTACTTTGTGACAGTGCTACCTAGATGACTGTACTTTGTGACAGTGCTACCTAGATGACTGTACTTTGTGACAGTGCTACCTAGATGACTGTACTTTGTGACATGGCTACCTAGATGACTGTACTTTGTGACATGGCTACCTAGATGACTGTACTTTGTGACATGGCTACCTAGATGACTGTACTTTGTGACAGTGCTACCTAGATGACTGTACTTTGTGACAGTGCTACCTAGATGACTGTACTTTGTGACATGGCTAGTACGTTTTTAATGAAAGATACTGTATTACTGTGTGTACTGGTCATATATAGCCTGTCTACACAATCAAACAAAATAAATGTGATGTGCCCAAAATATGGAAGTGTTATGCCAAAATATGGTACATACATAATCATGTCCATATATGGGCACATCACATTTTGTTATAAAGTTTGATAGTGTAGACAGAGCTTAACATATCAGATGAATGTTTGAAACACTATGTGCAGGTAATTATGTAGTTTCTTGTATTGCATCCTAGACATACATATCACAATCTCCTTAATGATAACATACCTTGCCACAGCCAACAGGTCCTACCACTGATAATAGTTCTTAATGATAACATACCTTGCCACAGCCAACAGGTCCTACCACTGCTAATAGTTCTCCTGCTTGCACATTTAAATTAATGTCTTTCAGAACCATTGTCAATGCCTTTTCACCATCATCCTAATTAAACAAAAGTGAATTATTAATGAAGATAATGATGATGCTGACGAGGAGCCTTCCTAACAAATAAACATTCATTATTAGTATACTGTTGCCCAAGCTTGAAAGTGTCGAGACAACCAAGCGAGTTAAAAAACACCAATAGCTCACCTCATCCCAAGATGCTGAAATATTTGTCATTGTCACCTGAGGATCCTTTGTAGTCTTATCTTCTGCATCCTTTGAGATATTAGTCGGAGCATCTTCAATAGCAAGCTCTTTTAACAATAAGAAATCCTTTCAAAATAATGAATTAGAATTAATAAATAAATAAAAAAAAAAATTTGTTCATGTTTTTTATTTTGTTTCTAAATAAACTCCATAAAGTCCTTGCGTTGTGCTTAACTCCTTGCATTGTGCTTAAGTCCTTGCTTTGTGCTTAAGTCCTTGCATTGTGCTTTAAGTTCTTTCATTGTGTTTAAGTCCTTGCATTGTGCTTAAGTCCTTGCGTTGCTCTTAAGTCCTTGCGCTAAACCTCTGAATACTTTTGAAAAATTCCAACTGAGATCTTATAGTTATTTACTGATATTTCAAAATCTTACCTGCATACGTCGCAAAGAAACAAACCCTTCCATGGTCGTTGCTATGGAATACGGAAAGTATAAACCTGATGATTGCCGCACAACAATGAATAACGGGATGGCAAAATAAACCTTACTCGCTGTCAGTGTGTTACCAGTCAAAGAATAGACAACGAACGTAGCAAAACTCACAAGACTTATGGTTGTAAAGAATAGAGATAAATTTGCAGCCCGAAGTTGAGAGCTTTTTCGAACTTTCTGAATTTCTTTTCTATAATAAAAAGGAAAAATTAAAATTGAATAACTATAATAGTCTTAATACTTTTGTCAATAGTTTTGTTGATCAATTAATACACTCTGCATATCACATAAATTAATACACTCTGCATATCACATACATTAATACACTCTGCATATCACATACATTAATACACTCTGCATATCACATACATTAATACACTCTGCATATCACATACATTAATACACTCTGCATATCACATACATTAATACACTCTGCATATCACATACATTAATACACTCTGCATATCACATACATTAATACACTCTGCATATCACATACATTAATACACTCTGCATATCACATACATTAATACACTCTGCATATCACATAAATTAATACACTCTGCATATCACATACATTAATACACTCTGCATATCACATACATTAATACACTCTGCATATCACATACATTAATACACTCTGCATATCACATACATTAATACACTCTGCATATCACATACATTAATACACTCTGCATATCACATACATTAATACACTCTGCATATCACATACATTAATACACTCTGCATATCACATACATTAATACACTCTGCATATCACATACATTAATACACTCTGCATATCACATACATTAATACACTCTGCATATCACATACATTAATACACTCTGCATATCACATACATTAATACACTCTGCATATCACATACATTAATACACTCTGCATATCACATACATTAATACACTCTGCATATCACATACATTAATACACTCTGCATATCACATACATTAATACACTCTGCATATCACATAAATTAATACACTCTGCATATCACATACATTAATACACTCTGCATATCACATACATTAATACACTCTGCATATCACATACATTAATACACTCTGCATATCACATACATTAATACACTCTGCATATCACATACATTAATACACTCTGCATATCACATACATTAATACACTCTGCATATCACATACATTAATACACTCTGCATATCACATACATTAATACACTCTGCATATCACATACATTAATACACTCTGCATATCACATACATTAATACACTCTGCATATCACATACATTAATACACTCTGCATATCACATAAATTAATACACTCTGCATATCACATACATTAATACACTCTGCATATCACATAAATTAATACACTCTGCATATCACATACATTAATACACTCTGCATATCACATACATTAATACACTCTGCATATCACATACATTAATACACTCTGCATATCACATACATTAATACACTCTGCATATCACATACATTAATACACTCTGCATATCACATACATTAATACACTCTGCATATCACATACATTAATACACTCTGCATATCACATACATTAATACACTCTGCATATCACATACATTAATACACTCTGCATATCACATACATTAATACACTCTGCATATCACATACATTAATACACTCTGCATATCACATACATTAATACACTCTGCATATCACATACATTAATACACTCTGCATATCACATACATTAATACACTCTGCATATCACATACATTAATACACTCTGCATATCACATACATTAATACACTCTGCATATCACATACATTAATACACTCTGCATATCACATAAATTAATACACTCTGCATATCACATACATTAATACACTCTGCATATCACATAAATTAATACACTCTGCATATCACATACATTAATACACTCTGCATATCACATACATTAATACACTCTGCATATCACATACATTAATACACTCTGCATATCACATACATTAATACACTCTGCATATCACATACATTAATACACTCTGCATATCACATACATTAATACACTCTGCATATCACATACATTAATACACTCTGCATATCACATAAATTAATACACTCTGCATATCACATAAATTAATACACTCTGCATATCACATACATTAATACACTCTGCATATCACATACATTAATACACTCTGCATATCACATACATTAATACACTCTGCATATCACATACATTAATACACTCTGCATATCACATACATTAATACACTCTGCATATCACATACATTAATACACTCTGCATATCACATACATTAATACACTCTGCATATCACATACATTAATACACTCTGCATATCACATACATTAATACACTCTGCATATCACATAAATTAATACACTCTGCATATCACATACATTAATACACTCTGCATATCACATACATTAATACACTCTGCATATCACATAAATTAATACACTCTGCATATCACATACATTAATACACTCTGCATATCACATACATTAATACACTCTGCATATCACATAAATTAATACACTCTGCATATCACATAAATTAATACACTCTGCATATCACATACATTAATACACTCTGCATATCACATACATTAATACACTCTGCATATCACATACATTAATACACTCTGCATATCACATACATTAATACACTCTGCATATCACATACATTAATACACTCTGCATATCACATACATTAATACACTCTGCATATCACATACATTAATACACTCTGCATATCACATACATTAATACACTCTGCATATCACATACATTAATACACTCTGCATATCACATAAATTAATACACTCTGCATATCACATAAATTAATACACTCTGCATATCACATACATTAATACACTCTGCATATCACATAAATTAATACACTCTGCATATCACATACATTAATACACTCTGCATATCACATACATTAATACACTCTGCATATCACATAAATTAATACACTCTGCATATCACATACATTAATACACTCTGCATATCACATACATTAATACACTCTGCATATCACATACATTAATACACTCTGCATATCACATAAATTAATACACTCTGCATATCACATACATTAATACACTCTGCATATCACATACATTAATACACTCTGCATATCACATAAATTAATACACTCTGCATATCACATAAATTAATACACTCTGCATATCACATACATTAATACACTCTGCATATCACATACATTAATACACTCTGCATATCACATAAATTAATACACTCTGCATATCACATAAATTAATACACTCTGCATATCACATAAATTCATTGGCTTCAGCAAGATTGTTGTACTGTAGGCCTAACCAATGTTTTGACTATCATACATTTTATTTTAAATGATCGAATTTTATGAGATTTTGCACACTCAATTCACCTCTGTGTGTATACAGAATACACTTCTAAACCATGCTGAAGGGAAAATGTTTCTATACAACATACCATGAAAGTGTTTTTGTTCTCAATACTTTCTACTTTCTTAATTAATAATTTAAATACACAAAATCATTCAAAATTGTTAGTTTGTTATATTGATTTCCACACATTGTTAAAAAAATAATTATATTACAATAAACATCAATACATTTAAAAGAGATGTGTGACTGGTGGGTAAATAAGTTCAAAGACCTTAAGGCTTACCCACAAGAAAAAGATGCATACAAATAATCTATAATGAGTAAGGTATGTACATTAGTATGGTAAAGAGAGAATTATAATAATATAAAGTAAAAATATCATGTTGTGTGTGTATAAACTTTAGCAATCAGTAAAAGTTGCATTGGGAGGTATTTAAGTACAAATCATTAAAATAAGCCTACACAACAAAAAAATACCAAAAAATAAGGGAAAGATAAGTAAAACCGATTGTCTTACCTTCGAGATTCCGACACAAGGAAGCTAAATGGTTTCTCCCATGCATACATCTTAATAACACGCATACCAGATATTATCTCATTCATTAACCGAACCCTCTCATCTGTCAAAACTGCAGTTTTTGTCCTAAAACCATCAAAACAAAAGTAAGAAAATTAAAATTACGTACAAATAAGGGATGTTATACAAGTTGAATGGAGAGAATATTTTCAGGCGTGAGAAAGGAAAGAGAGGGTGTTAATTTAATGGTGGTTTAATATTACACTCTATTGAAAGTGTTTTAGTTCAAGTATCGAACTTATATATAGAAGATATATGGGAAAACATTATACATTGTAAATTGCCACAGTAATCCAGTACCTTGATTTATTAACATTAATATTATTGACCTTTTTTTAAATTTTTTTTATTTTTTAATTCAAGTTCTATTTAATATCAAAGGGTGAGAATGTAGAAAGTGAGTTGTCATCGGTTTTGTAGCATAGTGAATAAACATTTGTAAAATAGATTATCATAGGATAACTAGGACAAAAAGAAGCCACAATAAACATTTGTCAAATACTTGTTTTGCAACAAAGATTATCATGGGATAACCATGACTGAACGGAGTCACAATAAATATTGTTATAATTCTTTGTATAATTTGGTTTACTTTTGGTTTAGAAATCCATTCATGCCTGAATTAAATTGTTCTGCAGAAGGTCAAGCAATAAACAGGTCTAGTTTTGTAATTATACTAGTTTGATTTCGTATTTCTAATAAAGCCTCACTTAAGCTCTGTTTACACTATCAAACTAGTAGACAAAAAAAGTGCAATTTGCTTCCATATCTCTTGCTGGCAGCTAAGCGGAGACCGTCCTCAAATTTACAAAATAAACTAAAGGCTTAAGCGGCTTATGCACCATTGGGCTTTACGTCATACATCGATGATAACAACATGATAGTGGTATGCCCAAATATGGTAGTAATATGACATCATCATGTTCATATATGGGCACATCACATTTTTTGTCACATAAAGTTTGATAGTGTAGACAGAACTTTAGAATAACACTGAAATTGTGCCAAATCAGATGTTATTTCCATTACACACACTCAAAGCATTTCCAAATTAGAAAACATTAAAAAAAATTCCAAGACAAAACAAATTATACCTTAGCTGTGAGAAGAGTGTCCCGAACCAGCCTTGTAATGGAGTCATCAGAACAATAACTGCCATTCCAGCAAAGCATGATGGTCCTAGTTGATAATATAGCAACACAGTAACAACGATCAACTGTAATGGTGCTACGATGGTATAACTTACAAATATTAGTGCCTACAAACAAAAAATTATTATGGTGTAAATGATTAGATTTTCAGACTAATGTATGGTTGCTATACTTCAATGGTTTAATTTAAGGTAAAATGTCCCATATTTAGTTCTCTAGCAATTATATTGTTCAGCAATCTTTAAGTTTTTTTACCTGGTCAAATCTGTTGACATCATTTGATAAGATGTTTACAACTTGTCCAATTGTCGTCTTACCAAGAGAAAGGCTGCTTAGCCGGAGAGCCTGCAAAAAAAAAAGACATAATTCTAAATGAACATTATAATAACATCATAAATGCACACATTGATATTATTAATGCATACTATGTCAATGAGCTTCAGACCTGTTTGTACAATCTTGTTTCAATCCTTGGCTAAATGCTTCACCTCATTTATAGGTCAGGTGACCCGACAACAAATTGATGTGTAGGCTATTGGCTGTGTTACAAATCGAAAGCTCCCTTTTTCTCAATTGGTAAAGTCAGTGCCGTAACGCAGAAGCCTGAAGCCCTTGGTTTAGGAACCCTAAGTGGCACTCTGGAGGCCTTGGCCGTTTTTAGCTTTTTTTCAGCATATTTTAATGCCTGTTTTTCCTCTGGGCACTGCTTAGGGGCCTCCTAAGCTACGGGGCACCTGGGTAGCCAGTAATCACTCATTGCCGTTATGCCATGAGGTAAAGTGGCTCTAAGATTGATGCATTTCAACTATGAGCACCATCAAATACATAGGCCTAGAGTTGCAATTAAAATATGAATGAATATGAGAATCTCGCCTTTCGATAAATAAGTCCAGTAAATGCAATCCGAAGTCTCATTCCCAACAGAGTTGTATAAAAATAATATGGATGTGTTATGGTGTTTGCAATAGCAGAGAGCAGCACAATGATAACAGCATATGTATATGCTTCGCTGCTTGTTATTTCAGAATCTGCCTCAAAGTACATGACTAAACGGCTTACAAACAACGGCTGCACAGTCCTACAAACTTCCTAATAAACAAAACAATTGATCAAGTTTCTATAAAGCTCTGTCTACACTATCAAACTATGTGACAAAAAAATATATGGACATGATGATGTCATTTCACTACCATATTTAGGAATATCACTACCATATTTGGGCACATCACATTTTTTTGTTTGATAGTGTAGACAGAGCTTTATATAAATTATTTATGTCTAATGCAACCTACTGTGTGTTAAGTAAAGGAATTAAACAAGATATAGATTTACTGCATTATTAATCAATATCTTGATATACTTTATACTTTGATATATATAATGGAAGTAATTAGACAATATTGATAGACAATGGTTGATAGGGTATGGCACGCATTAAGAAACAAAACATGGCTTTTCCTACATAGAATATTTGTTAATTGTGCAATATACGGTAGTATGGTTACCTCAAGAATAACAAATATTAATACAATGAGCATTGGTTTCCCAATGATTCTAACAACTGCTGTTGCTATATTAGGTTCAGTTTCTTTAAATTTAGCTTTCTCAACTTCTTTATCCCATTCTCTAAAAAAAAATATATAAAAAATTATATTTTTTCCGTTTTCAAATAAAATTATAATAAATTTCATTGTCAGCAGAATATGTAGTGAATAAAGAGGCAGATGTGCATGTCATCAAACAGCTATATTATAAAATCAACAGTGTTAATACTAAGTTGATTTATATAGATTATACCTGCAGGGAAGAGTGAAATTATATTATTATACATTCATTCTGCAATAACTACATTTTTACACGTATATAACTTTAGAAAGTGAAAGGTATAAATATTACAGTATAATAATGTTGACGTCACATCCGGACCTTATGTTTTTTGTGGAATTCAGGGTCAAAGGAAATCGCTCAATCCGCTGGGTTGCGTTGCGGCGTTAAGCATAAAGAAAATTTCATTCCTGCATAAGCCTTTTGTTTATTTAAAAAGATAGCTGTCTGCTTTCAAACAATTTTTAAACATTTTAAAAACCTTGCAAGATCTTCAACCAGATATTCAGTCTTATCGTTATTGCGTAGTGGATACATATCTTCAAAATCCAATGGTCTTTTGTAGCCAATCCTAAACAATGGAGCAAGCCAACTGCAGAAAGAAAAAGATGTAATGTACGCTTTTATTTTAGAATGCCTGCATAAGTATTAATGTAGTACTACTGTATAGATTATACTAACAATTGATTGAGTTAAAGTACTGTACCAAGCTATGTTTTCCAAGCTTATTATGGTAAGTAATCTCATGGTGCTTTAAAAGGTATACAGGTTAACTTTCATACAAAGTGGACGATAACAAAAACACTAAAATAATAAAATCAAGGTCAATGGACAATGTTGGCCAATTTCTGCCTGGATGGTACTTGCACCTACAAACAAAAATTGATCTTACCAGAAGAACAGCTTTGAGATTGGGTTAGCCCCAACGTATGGATGCTGAGGTTCTTCTTTATCCATTTCGTCGTCCTTTTCATTATCTGTTTTATTTATTTGAGGTTCTGGAATGCTGTTATTTGACATACTGCTGCAACATACAACTTTCTTTCTGTTGACAGTTATTGAATACAAACGCGTCTGACAAGCTGCACTTCCACAGAAGTAATTGACATTTCAGTTAAATAGAGGGCGTTTTATGAAATGAACTTTTTATATCAGAAAGTTGATTTTCAACTTTCATTATCTGATGCACTTTAACATAAATCTGGATTAGATATTTTTATTTTATGTATTAGTCAACAAATTACAAATAGAAAACTAGAATGTGAAAATATATATTTCATCATTCTAGAGAATTTTTTATGTGTAATTTAATTTTGCAATGCAACTACAGTAAAAATAAATTCAGAATGGAGACAATCTTTGGCAGTAGAGGTCTATGATGTGGCATCATAATTATGACACTCATTGCAATGTGGATATTGTATCATTTTTATAAGCAAAACCAATCTGTTTTATTTGTAAAAATGGAAACAATTTTGGCACATACGTCTTATCAGAGCTTGAATCTAGTCTTGATTTTAAAAAAATCAAAATGCTTGCTCTTCTTCTTATCGTATCCACGAATTAGATATTGTTTCAGCCACAGCTGCTCACAATATGATATCCAGTTGCAGTGATGCTTACTACAGTAGCTTATCCACGCACATGTGTATATGGACGCTCCCAAAGATGCCTGCTAACTGTAGTGCAAAGTTTATCATTATTTTCGTTCATTATACAGTAGTGTTGTCTGCCAAAGGTATCAGTTGATATGTTTCATTATTACCATTTACAAAGTCAATCAAAATACTCACATACTTTTCACTATTTTCTGGCTATATTGAACAACAATGATGCCACATAGACAAAAGGTTAAATGGTGTCCTTCATTTAATATATAAAAAAACTTCAATGTGTGATTTTTTAAACATCTGACTATGTTTATACTCAGCCTTACAAACTAGTTTTGTAACTAAATTTAGCTTGATTTTTTAACATAAGACTCTACATGTGAAATTAAAACACTGAAAACAACTGCCTATTATGTAATATATTTACAACACGCATGCTACATTACGGAACACAGTTCTAAAATATTAAGTTATGTCAGAAGAAGCTGGTACTTATCATGACATAAATCATATTTAATTACAATAAAATTAGTCTGAAATTAAATTAGTCTGAAATCGTTACCCACAAAACATAGCATACCATCATCAGTGCAGAAAGTAATCATCATAGCCTTAAGAACAATTAAAACACTTGACCATACTTTGTAGGTTAAATATTTCACCCTAATGATTAACCATCACATTATCCCTTGATCTATCAGCGTGTTTAAAATCCATAGCTACTGTTCATCATGTTATTAGATCCCATGTTTCCTCCTCCACTGGAGCCATAGAAACTGTTGGAACCTCCTATACTGGAAGTGGCTGTAAAAAAACAAATATTCAAGTTAATTAAGATTCTGTAAAAGCCTAGACACAAATAACGGGTGCAAAAATTTATAGATAGTAGTCTCAATGCTTGTACTGACACAATTATTCAAGAAATTTAGCCTTCAAGCTCTGTCTACACTATCAAACTTATTTGACAAAAAAATGGTGATGGGCTCAAATATGGTAGTGATATGCACAAGTATGGTAGTGATATGCACAAGTATGGTAGTGATATGACATCATTATGTCCATATATTGGTACATCACATTTTTTTGTCGCATACAATTTGATAGTGTAGACAGAACTTGAAACGTCTAGTGACCTTGGAATCCGGTGTCCGTTTCGTAACTTGTGTAACCAGTTGCAGCCGGTGTGTTATCCATCATGGTGTTACTGGATCCATAGCCACCACTGTTATCAGTGCCAAAGGAATCCGAGAATCCTCTATTGCCATTACCTCCTCCATTATCACTAGTAAAGTCTCGACCTTCAAAAAAAGAAAAATATCTTTATATATTAAGCTGTCTACACTATCAAACTAGTTTGACAAAAAATGTGTGATGTGTAATAATGACATCATCGTGTCCACAAACTTTTTTGTCACATAAAGTTTGATAGTGTACACAGAGCTGTACAGAAAAGAAAATATGGAACAAATGCAATGATTTTATGCAGCCAGCATTTTAATATGTATACTTTGTTTATCTGTACTTACTGTAACTTGCACTAGCATTTCCACCACCAAATCCTCCCTTGCTAGCTCCTCCTGTGCCACTACCGCCATCATCTGTAGAATTAAGGAACAGCTCAATGTAGCGTGGTCCCAGGTATTGCTTGTCCTTGGCCATAGCTCTTTGAGCTTCCTCATGGGTTGCAAAGTCGACATGAGCTTCTCCAGAAGGACGACCAAACTTCTCGGTGATTGTCACACGGACAGGAGTAGCAACTCCTCTGAAAAACTGATACGACCAAACAAAATTTAATAAATCTGAATGAAACAGAACCTGTAAGATTGATTAAGCTCCGTCTACATTATCAAACTATTTTGACAAAAAATGTGTGATGTTCCCAAATATGGTAGTGATATGACATCACCATGTCCATATATGGGCACATCACATTTTCACATACGAGTTTGATAGTGTAGATAGAGCTTAATGCAATGTAAAAGGTGTAAAAAAGCCATTCCCTGTTTGATTTTAATTTGTAACTTCTCACTCTAAGGGACTACAACATCAGATCTTAGCCTAACAAAACACCAGATAAATGTTTTATCACATAGAATAAGGTTCTACCTCGGTGACATCTTTCTCCTTGGCTTCAAAAGGCAATCCTCTTAAACGCACAGAATGGTCTGTTGAGCTCTGATAACTTTGTCGATCGCCACCACCAAAACGTCCACCGCCACCTCCATAGCCTGCAAGTATACAAGAACAATTCATTTTATCTTCTATCATCAAAGATACTAAGCACTAAATATTTACCCTAATTTGGAACTATAAGTATTTATCATTATTTCCAATAAATTACCTCCTCCCCATCCGCCGCCTCCACCACCTCTGCGCCCTCTTCCGCCACCTCCGTAGCCACCATAACCACCTTCATAATAATCATCATCATATCCACCTCCAAATCCTACAAAAATTAAAGTATTGGTAGTGAAAATATATTCCACAAGATAAGAAACAAGGGCTACTGATAACCTTTCATAGTTTATCTGATTATTTTGAAACTACTGATAATGCATATAATACAAGAATTAATCATTATTTTAATTTAGCCATTTCCCCTTGTCGTATTAATTGTGGACGATTTAGAATTTCTTTTTCTGGTGCTGTTATTTGGAATGATTTATCTTTAGAATTACGAACAATTACATCTAGATTTACTTTATCTAAACAACTTAAAGAACTACTTTTATTTAAGTATATAAAAGAATAATCTATAATTTACAATGTTTTATATATTGTTAATTCATCAGATATTATCTATTGAACTGATATGGTTTTGTTTATTACAGTATAGTACATACAGCACTTTATATTATGTTATTTATTTATTATTCAAAATTTTTTGTTTTGTTTTTGACGTTATCAAATTTTTATTTTCTTTTAAGTTTTGTTATTTATTTGTTAATTTCGTAGCTTTAGTTAGTTAAGATAAAAGGTACCAAGCTTGATTAGCTTGGCTACCTTTTATATTGAAATTGTTTTTTGTTTGATACGATAAAGAAGAATCACCTAGTTAACAACATAGCCTACTGTATCATAGTTAATAACATAACTAATCATACTTAACAACATAGCATATCATAGTAAATAACAACAACCTCTATAGTTAAGAACACACCCTATAATAGCATTAGCTTAACAAAATCTATTTAACGTATCTGTCGAGAACTAACTTCATTAATATAACTTTGCAGAAAGAATTTTTCAAAAGAGAATTAATTTACTGTACGAGTCTGTGTTTGCATTCTTTAGTAAACCAATGTTAAACTCAATGGTTAAGTTGTTTAGTAATTATCACATGATCTCTACTCAGTGTCAGCAAAGTGGAAAATTCACGCTCTTTAGACCTCATCCTGTGCAGCAATTAAAAGATTATAAACTTACGATCCATCCCTCCTCCACCTCCTCTGTATCGTCTCTCAAAACCAGAGCGTCCACCTCCGCCGTAACCTCTCATACCGCCACCACCCCCCATACCTCCTCCTCCTCCTCCACCACCACCACCATATCGGTTGTATGGTGTTGGTCTCATGCTCATGAGAGGTCTTGGTTTTGGCATTGTGGAACGTCGTACTTCATCTAGGTTGCTACGAAAAATCTCAATATACCTAAACAAACAACATAGCAATAAATTAATAATCCCAGCACAAGTGAAATCAGTTATATAGAGAGTGCTGTAGAAAAATGATTCTCCTATATAAAGTCATCAAATTGATTCAACTGATTCTCAGTACTTCCACATATGTGTCCAGTATCATTGGCAAATTCTGTAATATAGGTATCTCATGTAATACAGTGTATCACATGTGATGCCTGTATCATGTTAAAGATAGGTTTATGGCCTATGATACAAGCGTTACATGTGACACAACTGTGACACTGTTTTGAATTGTTACTGTACAAACTATAGATACAGTAGCGATAATCGGATAATTTTTATGGAGATGTTGATATAAACAAAAACGGAGTCAATTTAAAAGAATATTATATGTGATGACTGAATTATCTTTTTTAACAGCACCCTCTATTGATGATAATCCTTATATTATTGATTACTCACTAATAACTAATATTAATAAACTTGTGAAAAAAAAACTTTTATAACTTAAAAAACTTGTTATAAAATGAAGAATAAGTTAAGATTTTAAAACGGTTAGTTCAAAATTAGAAATTGAATTTGTTTTGTAATTATATTTCAAGTGTAAGCAATCTAATAGTTTTACAGTTTAGATTTAGTTATACATTTGAGTTACTCTTAATAAAAATCATTTCAAAGGTGTATTGCCTATAAAAAGAAGCTATTTTTGTTAAGCAACCCTTATAAGACACCAACCAAAATAATAAATTAGTTTTTTAAAGAAGTGTTTTCATTTTAAGTACAAAATACAATCAAGTCTCTTTGGACTTCTTTGAGCTGGCCCGAAGTTCTTGGTGAAATCTGATTTAATTTCATACAGTGCTTACCAGGAAAGAATTTTGGACTGCTACATAGTTCTGGCTTTGTAAAGTTGACTGTACCAAATATATACTACATTTTGTATTTAAGCAATATCTATCTTTAGAAACATTTTTTCAGTGCAACTAAAATCTGCTAACTGGTTTATCAGCTTAGTGACAAGTGTACAAGGATCCAGATAATGTAGTTTCAAACTATTTCCATTTTAAGTGTATAATTGGATGTGACAGCTCAAACTTGGACATAACTATAAATGGTAATCCCAAATTTATTAAATAACTGTTAATAATAAAAAATTGTTTAGATTATTAATTAATAATAATAAATATCTTTATAGCGCTGTTTAATGTCTCACAACGCAAGAAGACCATAAAGAATGATTGAAAGAGAGATTTTAAAAGATACTTGAATTGCTTGAGCGATTGAAACGGACGCATGTCAATTGAACTGTCCAAGTTTGATGCAGTCGGTCCACACTACTGAATCAGTAACAATTGTATACAACAAACCCATATGATGTAAAATTAAGGAAAGAGAAAGTATAATAAACGGCCCAAGAGTCTGGCACCCTAGCGGCTCCCAAGAGTTTACACCCTCTGGTTCCCTCTGGGTGGCCATGTGCCTCTTTTACCAGCCTCCTTGGTTCTCCCACCTGTGCCCAATTTTTTCCTTGTTTTTCTTTAGTGCATCTTCAGCAATCTCCTTGGAAGAGAATTGCACATAAGCCTCCCCCGTACTCCGCCCCTCGTAGTCCGTCGGTAGTGATATCCCATTCGCCAGGATCTCCAACCCTTCAGGGCCAACCCAGAGAAAGAACAATCAGTCATTGGTTACCATCGAAATAAATACATCATACACCCATTATAAAAACATGAAAACAATAAACAATCATCTTTTCAATTGTTAAAATTGAACATCTATCATGCAAAATTAATTACCAATTGTACATTGTACAATTTCACACATAATATAAATTTTCAAATTTACCAAATAATTGTTATCATTGATAAGGATAAGTTAAAGTAAAAATATCGACTTTTACTTTATGCTGGCAGCACTACAATAACTGTGGTTTTACCTTAGAGGTTGAATAAATAAGACAACATACTGTATTAATTAGTCAACAAACATCAGTCAAAAAGAAATTTTTAGTTGCAACGTCTGTCAGTCAGCACAAGATGTCTTCATCCATTATCATGATCTTTCTATCACTACCTGATCAATGTGGTATAGTCGTCAATTTAAAGAAAAACATCATCATATGAAAGTAGTGATATATTGTGAACATACCTTGAAAGAACTGGGCAATTTCTTCCTTAGAACAACCAAACGGAAGTCCTCTGAGCCTGAGACAACCATCATTGTCTTTTAAGGAGTGAACACCACTTCTCTTTGTTACCCAATCCATCTCGCTCTTTTTTGAACGAAAAACTATTACAAAATACAGACCAAGAATTATTAACAAAATTAAATAAACAGTTTTGCAGGAATACAAGGAAATGATAAAAATGTTGTTTAAAGAAAGAACTTATTTAAAATCCCCAACAAAAAAGACAAACCTAAAAACATATCAACTGTTGCAGAATAGTATTTACAATAAAGAGTACAGTAACAACAACAAATATTTTGAGGCTAGTTTAAGCCAATACACTGAGTAGTCTACAACTGGGCTGCTTTGGTAATGCTTGGTTACCACTATGCAAGCCCAACACAAGCGAGTTGACCATAACAAGCGATAGTTCGAAATATCTAATGCTTGTGATTGGTCAAATTACTAGAGTTACGCTTACGTACTTGCATTACGTTCTAGTGGGAACCCATCGTTAGGTTGTGGATCAGATATTTCCAAGATGACCTAGTGTATTTGTGCAAATCGTTTCATGATATAGAAATCTTTAATTGATTTAAATTTTAAATGTGTATGGACCAAATAGAATCAATTTTGAGAGTTACAACTGGCTAAAAATCAAACATCTAAGCCCAGCGACAAATTAGCTGGTACTGATATATAAAAAGATGTTACTGTTTTATACTTTTACACTTTTTGTCGTTTTCTAGTCTTTTTTACGAATACGTATTTTGTAATCGGATTTTCTGACAACTGACTTTTTTTCTTTTTTTTTACGAAGTCAAACAAAGTTTCTTGCATCTAGTGTAATGAAACGCACCTTCAATGTAGCGCTTTCCCATTGAGTTGTTATGCTTCTTCAACGCCTCCTCTACATCAGCATCACTCTCAAATTCAACAAAGCACTCTCCACTAAAACGACCTTCTGGCGTGAAAGTATATTTCACTCCTTCCTTGCCACCTACAATTGCAGAACCTGCAAACGAAAAAAGCATTCATAACAAACTCCATTCAATTTGAATTATCAATTTACAGATAATGAAGAAATATTTCATTGTCAAACAACAATCCTTTTTTTCTCTTTTGTGGGTACAGCCCACTTTTATTGCACATATAAACAATTGGTATTTAATTAAATGATATTACATAGTCTGAGCACAAGAGGTTAAAGATTATAGAATTTTACATTTAATACAAATTCACAGAATTTATCAGAATGAACATCATTCTGTAATTGTAGTTCTTCATTTTAGTTTTTCACTTGAAAAATATGAAATGACATACATTGAATCACATACTAAAAATATTTTGTCATGAAAGTATATAATAAATCAAATAAAGCAGTTTAAATAATCTTATATTGCCTTGGTTTCCATCACAAAGTAGATGCTCAATAATAAAACAATGCAATGAATGCAATCATGTAGTAAAGTCAAAGTCTGAGCTGATGATAAAGGTCTTAAGCAAGACGTTCAATGAATTTAAAGATTTAACAGGTTCAAGAAGTGTGTTCCAAAGAAATGGAGCTGCAAAAGTATGATTGATTACCCCAAATGTTTGTCTTTTAATAATGTCTAAATAATAGCTTTATAATTAGTGATTGAGTTTCACTGCTTGTGTTGTGTAATAGAGTGTATACCTTCAAAGAAACTGAGAACATCATCTATCGTGGACGCCCATGGGAGGCCACGAGCACGAATCACAAAGCCTTCTTCACCCATATCTGGTTTTTGATCAAGATATTGATCACTCAGTAATTGTGAGTCTGCCATCAAAATATCAGTTAAAATCTTGTTATTAATAGGAAAATAAATATTTGTATCAGTTATATTTTCTCTTTTTCATAAACAAAGTCAAACATAACATTTTTTTAAAAACGAGAATAAGGTTTATCGCAAATAGCTTGATTTCACGAGGAACGTCATTGCACAATGCATGATGGGAAGGGATTGGGAGCAATAGCGCCACCTTATAATAAAACTTTATATACTGGTGGTGGGGTGCTATTGATCCCAATTCCTTCCCATCATGCATCGCTTATGCTATTTAAGATAAACCTTATTTTATGTGCCATTTATTTAAAATATGTATAACAAAACATTTCTGTGTTGGCAAAAATTTAATTATGAATTTACATAACTAGGGACTAGGCCCTCATATCATAGACTTTTTCATCTTAAATTGAAAACTATCTGTTTGTTTCGACTGTCTTCTAACAACCATGCAGTCTAATCTAGCTAACTAGGCGAGGTTGCAGTGTCAGCAGTGGCTTGTCTACGCCACGCATAGGCTACTACACAGTAAGCCTAAACAAAGTACAGTCGAAGAGAACAATTCTAGCCCTTCAAAAACAAGGATATACTTAATAAAAAATACAATAAATAATAAATTCCTGATCTCAAATTCTTATTATTATACAATATCAATAAATAAATGCATATTTTCCATTATATTTATGATAAATTATACTAAATTTATAACCACTTACAACGAGCACAAAAATCCACCGATGCTACCCCAGCAGCTAGCTCTCCTCCTCAACGCACACACGTCACACGCTAAACGGACCAGTCGATGAGGGCGCAATGACAATTGAAAGTACCGTATATATAAAGCCTCTATAATTAGGACTTGGTAATTAATCATCAAAGGTATTGAAGGTACTGGTTGAACGATGGCACTAAATAGATTCTTGGATGACCTTGATCAGAAAATATTGGAATGTCCAATATGTCTTAAGCGACTCAAAGAACCAAAAACACTCACCTGTCTTCACAATTTCTGTAAAGAATGCTTACAAAAGTGGATACAAGAAAAGGGCAGCTTATCATGTCCAATTTGCTTGAGAGCATATTCAACATCAGTAGATGCAATTGAATCTTTACCACCTAATACCTTCTTGAATGACTTATTAGAAATCGTTGAACAAGTTGAAGAAGGCAAAGAAATGGAGTGTATTTGTGAAAAAAGCGTGCAGACAGAGTATTACTGCATAGATTGTAGAATGTATTTATGCAAATCTTGTAAAGATTATCATGTGAAAATTCCTGTTTCTGCAAAACACAAGCTTTGTCCAAAGCAGGAAATCTTGGAAATGAGTCCACAACAGATTGCAGCTCTGCATCCTCCTTGTTGCTCTCAACATAATGAAAAATTGCAGTTTTTTTGTACAGGGTGTGAAATACCAATTTGCATGCATTGTGCTATTATTGATCACAGTGTGACACAAGACAATAATCATAAACTTATCAACCTTTCTGAAGCATTCGGTAACTTTAGAAAAACTGCCATTGATGTCAAACAAGCTGCAGATGCATCCAAAAAAACTTTACAAAAAGGTCTTGAAAATGTTCTAGCAAATTCTTCGAAATTGGACCAATGCAAGCTCAAATGTTTGACAGATATCGAAAAATGTACAGAATCACTAATCACTAGCATTAAGAATAAGGAAAAAGAATTTAAAAATGAAGTGGAGAGGGAATTTAAAAAAAAGAAAGAAGTGTCCGAACAACAAACGCGCGAGTTAACGTCAATTGTGGATGAGGTAAATCAGAAGTTAAAATTGGTGGATCAGTTATTAACCAGTAATGAAGCTATGGCCATGCAATCAAGCAGTTCTGCTATTAAAGCTGTACAGACAAGGATTAATGATTTACCAAATGTAGAACCAAATGATAATGGGCAAATTTATTTTACTGAGAAGAAAGCAAATATTGACACAATCAAGCAATGTAATATTGGATCCGTTAGTACCGGAAAACTAGCTATACAGGTATGTATCGATGAAAATGCAACTCGCATCAAACCTGATATTCATATACAGCCAGTCTACGATTATGGGGATCAACCAAGCATTGATCCTTTTATGGATTATGCTGTTGAACGGGTACAACAATTACCTATATACACCGGATGGGAAAGAAAGCCGGACAAGAGGGATAGCATATCAGAATACCAGAAGCAGGCACGTGCCCCGAAGAAGAATTTTGAGGTTGTCCCCACATTTCAGATGTCAGGTCTAAATGAGCCACCAAAATCAAGTTACCACCAGAAATTTAAACAAGGCCGCATGCTACAATGCATAGTGATACCGGACCGACAGACAAACAGACCGACAGACAGACAGACGACAGACAGACGGACCGACCGACCGAGTGAACTATACTGACCGAAATTACTGAACATGTTTAAAAATGTTGAAATGTTTAAAAACATTTATATTTTTTTAATTTACACGTGCGTAGCCTGTCACATTTGACGTGCTCGTATAACGTAATTTCGAGTTGAAAAGTAATTCAAGAAAACAGAAATCGGGCAAAAAGTGTTCGCAATAACATTTAACGCGCAGTGCGCGCGCAAAAATCTGCGCACTCATGGCAATTTTGTAAACGCTTAAAATTGCCTGAAACGTACTCTTATTTCATCGAAAATAAATTTTGAAAATTTTAAGCGCGCGTACGCATGCGTTACATGCGCTACGCACGTAATTGTATTGCCATATGATGATTTATGCCCTGAAATTTATGAGTACCAAATTTTATTTAATTGTGATTCATGGTTGTTAAGATATGATTACAAACGTGATTTCGTTAAATCGTGCGTAGACCGCGTAATTTTTTATTGCGCACCGTGAAAACATAACCACATCGATTCCTGGCCATAAGGAATATTCTGTGAAAAATTGACTTAGCTAGATTAAACTGATATCAAGATAAGGTCATAAAGCGATAAAACGCATAGTGATACCGGACCGACAGACAGACAGACAGACAGACAGACCGACCGACCGACTTAGTGAACTATAGAGTCGCTTCCACGCGACTAAAAAGGCAAAGTCTTTGCTCAGCCTCAACCATGGTAGGTCCTGGAGACTTACATATTTTGTTTCATATTTATAATCCAATTTCTGGGGACCTAGCAACTCTATCAAAATATTCTTAGCTCAATCCCAACCATGTTGGGCCGATTCTGTAGACTTATAATTTCGTTTCATATATCAATGTACAGTATAACTATATGCTATTTCCGAGCAGCTCTATTTTTTGTGTTCCGCATTTACAATTTTCAGGAAAATGGTGACGGTCCAATGTAACGTGCATGTATAATGATGTTTGAAATAATGATGTTTGAAGTAACGTTATATCAGACGAAAGGCTACTATATACTATACTAATAGTAGCCTACTGTTGGCTTTATCAGGCTATTAATGCAGTATACTTGGTTTGGTTTTCAAAATATAATTTTATTTCAAATGATTTAGGACTACACATACTATTCCACTATACCTATCATGGACATTGTGCGATAATGTGTTTTGAAAATACAGTAATTGTTTTCAGTTATGTTTAACCCATATAATAAACCTATGCAATCAACAAGCAAAGGTGGATTTAATTATCCCACCCGACTTTTCGTTCCACGATCTAATCTGAAAGCTGGTGACAATGCTTCTTCTGTCACCGCTCCGCGGATCTGGAAAACGCTTCCTGTCGATTTGAGAGGAGCGAATTCGGCACCTCTATTTAAACCTTTTCTTTTTAATTAATCTGTTCTTTGTAGGGCACCATATAAAAACTTGTATAGAATAGAAAGCAGCAACAAAAATGCATACCTGCTGCAGTACCACAAGCAACAATAGCAGATCAGCACATGCCCGGAAGCCGGCATATTCCCACATAATCTCACTTGTAGCCTTTCAATTGTAATTTCTTTATTTATAAGCACAGTAAATTTATTACAACATAACACTTGATGCAAACATTAAATAAAATCTTATTTTCTTTTGTTTGCAAATTTGCTTTCGATTGTCATAATTGTTTTTATAAGTCAAGATAAACCATCATAACAGAGTAATATAATTTCAATATAAAGGTTAAATCAAAAGATTTTATTCATCAAACCTTAAATTTTCATTTAAAATTAAATACTTCCTATACTGTATTATGTTCCACCTCCTTCCATACAGAATTTACTTGTTATGTCCATTTGTTTGCTTTACTGTACTCATCTCATACTTAATAATTTCAAACAATAATTTCCGGACTTTGGAAACCTAAGTGATAACTGACTGATTGTATAGTACAAACTTATTTTCCTTGTACATCATATACAGCTTATTTACATATACTTTACATATAAACATTTAGAGAAACACTAAATGTTTTTATAAAATAAAATTTACAAATTATACCAACTATTTCCTAGAACACATTTTCGAATAAAAAGTGTTTTTGTAAATAAAAATGAATCGGGCACATTCATGAATAATATTAATAACTTGCTTCATACATTTCATATTTCTTTAATTCTGCAAGCCATGTTACAATTGGATAATTCTTGAATTCACCTCTGAACTTTAAGCAATTACTAAGCATTTGCACACCTACATAATTACTAACTTGATACATTTACAGCCAACTCTAAACAGTTTACAGTTTAAACTAAACATGTAATGTCGAAACTAAACATGTCAGTAAACTCCACAAAATAAGAAAATAAAATAAATGATTTGTACAAATTATCATTTTAGGAGTATTTCACTGTTAGGGAGAGTTGACTGTATTTACAATTCATTTATAGTCTTGCATTGCTTAACTATGGAAAGTTTAAAATAGTTTTCCATACTACCAACACAAATACAAAACCCATGACAAAATATATTGGACGGTATTTGTAGACTTACAATGCATATTCATTATTGAAAATGTTAATTCATAACTAGACAATGCATATTTATAAGTTGAATGCATAATCATGTGCATAAAATTTGTTGATTGGACAGATTTCAAGGCATATAAATATTCATGTATATTTTCAAGGCATTAATAATCAAAATTGCAAATGAGAAATTCTGTTAACAAAATTATCCCTCTTAAAGGATTCTACCAATTAAAATGGAGGGGTGTCAATAAAACTATCGTACTTCTTTTTACTTGGACCACAAAGATCTACCAGCACTAGGCTAATATTGTCTAAACATTTAGATTTAAACATACCAGACATTTTAACGTCAACAGAAATTATCAACTTCTATATGGCACATATCAATAAATATACTAAATTAATTGATAAATGTGTCAATGTAATCATTATTATTTATTAAAATATTACATACTAAATGTGTCATACTTCTTTATTGTACCCATTATAATTATTGAGGTATTTGCTATGTGCCTTAATTGGAACTGCCTTTAGTATACCATAGTTAAAACAAAATTGGCAGTACCGTAATTGTAAATAATTAACTACAAAATTATTATTCAAAAAAGAATTAAGTAGTACAGGTCAATTATTATGATCCTATATCATATTAACAATTGTTACGATAAACATAAACATATTTTTACAAGTTATTAACCATAATTCAAATTTTAAGTAACCATAAATTGTTTATTTGGCACAAGAGCACACACTAAGACTTGTGATAGTGACACTAACTGTGTTTGAAAACCATGCATACAATGATTTGAAATGAAAGGAATTCAACCTGCATTTAACGTGCACAAATAGGCGTATACCTGATCATGGTGTTACTCACAACTTAAGTATAACAAGGGAGAGGTACTATATACATACAAACCTCCCTCCACTTATTTAGTACCTAGTTTACTACCTACTTACTTAACAATTAAAAAAAATAAAAGAAAAAAAAAGCTATTTTCAAGGCACTGTTATTACAAGGTTTTAATCAAATTTAATCACTAAGTTATTTAATTATTTGACACTTCCTTGAGAATTATAGAAAATGCAGCATTATATTATAATTATGCAGCTTTATTCATACAGTTCAGTATCACACTTGTTGAACAATACTTCACTTTGCTGCCGATACACAAATGTCATTAGTACAAGATGTGTACTGTACTATTATATATTTGTATACAGGTTTTAGTAATTCAGTTTATATACTATTATGTACATAATTCAGTTTATATAGTACAGTAGCATCTTCCATTGATTTGATGACATTTCTTCAGAGAAAACCAGAATAAGAACATTTCCAAACGAGCCACCCTATTATATAAATCAACTTTTATCTTAAGCTCTGTCTACACTATCAAATAGCTTGAAAAAAAGTGTGATATGCACAAATATGGTAGTGATACAACATCATCGTGTCCATATATGGGCACATCACATTTTAAGGTTTGATAGTGCAAATAGAGCTTAAGTCATCTGTTTCGAAACTTTAAAATTTAGATCAATAAAATGTACATTAAAAAAGAACTTGTTTTTAGTGTTATTCTTTTTTCATGTTTGACAATCATTGATTCATTTTGTATTATAAATAAAAACAAAAACCATTTTTGTCAAATGGTTATTCACAATATTAATATACTTTCTTTTTTTTTTATATAGATATTCTAAGATAACCAGTAGAAAAATAGTTTGTGTAAAACACAATTTCTGAGAAAATAAATAAATCTTGCAATTAAATTTAACCACAAATTTACCAACCATTTTTAAAAAACGGCTTGTGCATTGTGCGTAGAATACTACTGTCTTTAATGTCTACATAAATGAATTTTGAATCCAGCTACTTTTCATGGATGTGCATGTACTGTACATACACTATTTACCACTCAAAATGCATTCGCAAACAAAACCTTTTCGTTTTAAAATTCATACTCACAAAAACATCCATTTCTTTAAAACTTTGATCGTTCTTTTCCTTCAAATTCAACAACTAATATTAAAGCTTTATTTCATTTATGTGTGATATCTGGCTACCTCCACATACAAACAGTATTCCAAATATTTCACAATATACACACAGTTAAATTGCAGACCCACATGACTCAATTGTTTACCCCAAGATTGAGGCATGGACATTCTAGAATACGCCAAATACAATCTTATGCCTACTACTGTACCATCAATTCAAAATTCTTGCATGCTTGCTAGGACTGTTCATTACTTGAGTTGTCTAAATCGAAAGCCTTTCTTAACTTGTCACTCACCACTTTCCAGTTCTTGTATTTAAAAAAGATGAGTGGTTGTTGCCAGTTACTTTCTCTAAATTATCTTTGATCTCTGAAATGAGAAGAGAAAATGCATGATATATTAAGAAATACTACAGTACATACATAGCTAGAATGGTTTTAATTATACCGTTCAGGACTGAATTCTATCGTATTTCTATAAACTGTACAGTACAGTACAGTTCAGTACAGTACAGTACTTACTATATTAATACAAAAATACTATACTGTACTTTGCCTGGCAATATTCAATCAAAACAGACCATCTCACCAAATAAAATAAAACAAATTTGTACCTGATATGGCAAGTAGCATCTTTCGACGTGCCCCAAATGTGGATATTCCAAGTTCTTTTAGGTCGCCATCGGTTAAGGTCATGAATGTAGCAAGGTCAATTTCTTGTTGATGAAATATGTCGATATATTTTGCTAGGCCCAGTTTACTGAAGAGCTCGGCCATCTCTGGATTTGCCAGCTGCATAGAGCTATTAGCTGAACTAGGCCATAATCCTTTAGTTGGCCTAGGAAGTGATGTTGCATCAAAGTAATTACTTTGACTAAAATTGTCTGAAAACAACAATATTTTGTTTACATTTTTTTTGTATTCATTGTCCTGACACATTGTCCTGACAATTAAATTGTCAGTTTCTTAATAGCTTGATTAAAATTAACAATGAGGGTCTTTTGTGAACGGTAACAAATTCTCAATTACGGTACCTCATACACCACTTGCCATTTCTTAAGCTCTGTCTACACCGTCAAACTTTATGTGAAAAAAAAATGTAATGTGCCCATATATGGACATGATGATGTCATATCACTACCGTACTTAAGCATATCACTATGTTTGATGTGTAGACAAAGCTTAACATACTAAATGTTCTACTTATTATTCAATTACTCGTATCATTGCTCTGCTAACTAAGTACATCTTCTACACATACTCATATCAATGCAATCAAATCAATATTCAAATGACAATAAATAAACAAGACCGTTTGAGAAAACCTGGTTAAAGCACAACTTACGTTTTCTGTAGCTAGGATATCCAGTATCATTCAACCTTGGGCTACATGACCTATCTGGAGGCCACATGCTACTACTGCAGTTACTACCACTACCGCTACTGCTTCCACTATCATTCAGGTGGCATTCTCCATCCTCCTCTCTCCTACTCTAAAAGATTAAATTACAAATAAATAGCATTTCCAGAGGCGTAGGCTGGTTCCTGTCTAGAGGGAAAGGGGGCTGCGAAAATTGTAAATGCGGGACTACTATTGTTGAAGTGGAGCTAAGAAAATGTAGAAAAATGTCAGGCTTAAGGGCCTAAAAAAGTGGACCTTGGTACGCCTCTGATGTCAAATCATGGAAACTACACATGAATGTACAGTGCTACTGCTATGTATATTTTCTATTGGTAGTAACAAAAATAAGTCTATGCACACTCTTGCCAATAACTGCTCTGATTGGAGAAGTCTTGTTAATTATGCTATGTCGCAAGATGTTCAGCGTTTGTGATTTGTGTGATAGCGTGTGAAATAACTTACATAAATTATTCTAAATCTTAATTATAATAATATTGTATACCTGCCAACTTTGTCAGTGGCCAATGTACAAGATATTGAATTAAAATTATATGTAGCACCCTCTATGTTATTTTAACTCAAAACAATCATGAAATATCCCTCTATGTTATTTTAACTCAAAACAATCATGAAATATGCCTTCTATTTTTCGATATATTGAGTTGGCTTTCCTGTACTACTGTACATTAACTGTAAAATACCAATAAACATAGGCTAATTATGTAAACAATGTGCAGTCCTTGGCTATTTTCCTTCAAAAGAGGCAAGTGTCAAAATAATGATTTTATGGATGCATGAGAAATAGCCATGTACGCGCGAGGCATGACAAAATTGACCCGCATGCGCGAGAATCACACATTATGCATGAAAGTTGACTAATGTTGGAAATGGAACTAATGTAGCAGGTACATACTTCATACGTAGTTGGTAGTTTTTTTCCAGACTTAAACAATGCCATGCCATTTGTCTTTTGAAATTCCCTAATGGCTGACTCTGGCATAGACTTTGAAAATCCTAGGCCGCTCCAGGTAGCTGTTGGTGTCCTCACTTCAGATACTACAGGTTTCTTTTTCATAGCTACAATTAAAACAAATGATTTTACTGAAAATAGTGTAACAGTAAATGATAAAGATGTTTTAAATTGTAATTTTGTAATACAGTAATTAAAACAATTTAATTCTAGCCACCAGTGCTACCTCGGTCTAGAGGTTTGAACGCCAGAATAGTGATCTGGAGGTTGCAGGTGTTCCCACCTAAGAATTAATCAAAAATTAATCACAAATTCTTTTTGCAAGTATTTTCAAATGTATTAGTATCAAATACAATTACACCAAAGTAGGGCAAACATCTGACCAATTCAAACAAATTTAAAAGTTTACAATGACCAGCAATTAAAACAGTTTTTTTTATCTGATAGTCTATCTTGTTTCATCTTATTAATTAGAATCAATATTCAAACATATTTTAGTTATGATGTAGTATCGTGGCCTAACTTGTTTGCTTATTGCTTTGGTTCAAATCTTGTGCCCAAATATGATAGTGATATGCTTCAATATGGTAGTGATATGACATCACCATGTCCATATATGGGCACAGCACATTTTGTTTAGTGTAGACAGAGTTTAAGGCTTAGTTTAGAAAGTATAGGTTTATTTCCCAGTGAAAAAATACCAAATAATTGAAACAAAACAAGTCACCAAATGCTGCCAAAAGAACACTTTCTAAAAACCAAAGTTGTTAGTTATTAATATTAATAAAAGGTTTGATTTCAGTAATAATTGCGTGTACTGTTTTATGTCACTTGTTACAGGCGGTGTCAATAAAGTAATATTGGTTCAATAGATGTTGCGCCATTAATGCGTTCAGAAAACTTTCCCACAAAAAACTAGACAAAATCGGAAATTAGTAATCGCATCTGTCAACCACTGTCTAAACAATGTCAATGATTTAGATATCATTTTCCATAAATTGCGATTGGTATTAATTAAATTACAGACAAATTGAATACTGGTTTTTACAGTGAATTCACTACCGATATTCAATGATAAATTCAACTTCATTTAATTCAAGAATGTAATGATTTACATATGCTATGGAAACTGTTTGTAGCCAGCCAATGTTTTAATTATTCTGGTAAATGCTGTCATGACAAGCTTACAATGCAGGTACAAATTAATGTCAGAATTTACCAATATCAACAAAATTTACAATTTAGAAGGCTATGAAATTTAAATTAATTCTCAAATTTAAGATTAAGTCAGATTTTCTTTTTAAACTTTTAAAGGTTTAATACATAATTATCATCATCATAGTATAATCACATGTTAAATATAATCAAACTCCCTAATTTACACCTAATTTCATTAACAGGCCCCTGGGACTATACTCGGTCATACAGTAGACAAACTTTGAATTATGCAGAGTATAGTGCTTCTTTTCATAAAATTCATTAATTTTGTTACCTCTAGTTGCCAGGACTTTCTTCTGTTCATAGTTTAAAAGAAATGGTGAGAGGCATTCCATCTCTCCAGCCTTCTGGATCTGACGCTCTCTTTCCTTGCGTTCACATCCTGGTGCTCGTTTATCGGAGCCATCCGACTCACCACCAGACTCAGAAGAGTATTTTTCAGTACGCCTAGTTATAAACAAATATACATTCAAGAACATTGAATAACAAATTTGAGTTTTATTTCTATTTTTGTAAAGTTTTATCAATGGAGCTGTGAACACTTAAACAATAAAATGATGCTCTGTCTATTAAACTAGTTTTGTTAAAAAAAGTTTTATGCGCCCAAATATAGTAGTGATATGACATCATCATGTCCATATATGGGCACATTTTGTTGTCAGATAAAGTTTGATAGTGTAGACAAGGCTTTAAAAATAGATTATACTTACATTGAGCCATTATTCATGCTACCAGATAACGACTGTTGTGTCTGACTTGATGATAAAGCATTTTCACCTCCCAACATTGAGAAGTTTCCACTATTGCTCGGCGATATACTGTTTTGCATGAGCAGGTCAACGAGAGAATGACTGTTTCGTCTTGCGTGGGTATTCCCGTTCATGCTAAGCTCTATGTTGTTGTTATTGTTGTGCATCGAGTTACCATGGTGATGAAGGCTATTTAATGTGTTAGATGAAGACAGTGCTGGAATATGTACTGTGGGACTAGAACGCGGACTCTGTGTCGGACTTGCACTTTGACTGGTGTTACTATGACAACCTGCATACAAATAATTATACATTAAACATTTTGAAAATGGCATTATGAATACTATAAAATCAAACTCGGCAATTACAGGATGGATAAACAATTTTATTATCATGCTTATAAAATACGCCTTATTTGAGGCTTAGGGAGTGGAGTTGAAAGATTAGTGAGTTACAACCCTGGTACTAGGTCAGGATTGAACCCTGGACTTTAGGATTGAAAGGCAAGCACCACCAAGCTAAAGCAAATTTATGTACAAATATTTGGAAAATAACTGAAAACATTTGTTTTACTAAAGATTAATTAACGATTCAACATACCACCAATATCATTAGATGTTGGTACACGAATATATGCATTATTTTGCGGATGGTTCTTCATCATCATCATATTGTTAGCCTGTTGTTTAATATCAAGTTCATCCAGCCGCAGACCTTCTCTCATTTCTAACTGTGCCAGCTGATTTGACACCATGACAGGGTCTGGCTTAGTCAGTCCTGGAGGTGGGGATGGTGTGTGATGTGATGCTGTTGTGGTTGATGTCATGCCTAATGACACTGGGTTTATTAGGACTGTATTGATTTGATGCGGAACGATAACGGGTGTGACCGGTGTGACTGATCTTCGAACACCTAAAAAGATAAAACAAAATGATAAAATGTTTTACTTAACCAAAAAAGCAACTGAATTATTTAAAAAAAAATAATAAATATAAAATCCAGGAATTTTCACTTTAACACCAATATTCCCTCATTTCTTGTTTGGGTAGCAAATGACAAAGTTTTTCCGAACTAAACATTGCAATATTTGCAGCTGTACAAAATGTCTGGTTCGCTATTAAACATATCACAGCCATGTCGACAAAAAATGTAAATATTATTTAATTAACTTTCATATGGAGCATTTAAGGAACACACATTGTACCAAACATTGTTTTAGATGAAAATACTGTATTAAATTGAATACACATACCAGATGTGTTGATGGTTGTTGGTTGTACTATGCCAATTTGTCCAGAGCTGGTTGGTAGCTGTGCTGATGAGCCACTCATTCCATTGACGGACATAAAGTTACTATTTACACTCAACATATTCTGGCTCAAAATACCTGAAAAAAGACAGTACAAATAGTCAACCCTAGTACATATATATTTATCATCATCATCATTGGTTTTCTGCTGCCTCCTGGTACGTAATTGCACTGGATACCTCCACTTATTTCATCACAGCATAAAGCTCTTTCTTTAAATTGTTTACTGTCATCCTTCCCATATATTATATAATTCAAAAGATATGTTCCTTTTTCACATTAAAAACAACTTAAAGCGTTTGATATTATCTGATCAGTGTTATTAAACTGTTTATTATAGTTGATAGTTAATGTTACTTACTAAGGTTATTGAGACCAATGGAAGGTGCCGAGATTGATCCATTTGCATTGAGGGGTGGTGCATGTACCGTTGATGAGCACTGCTCGCACTGTTGGCCTAATAGAATCATTCTTGTCTTGTACATGTTACCAGCATTCCTTTCTATACTTTTAACAATTACAGACTACAAACAAAATGGAGAGGTTATAAATCAGAAAAAAAAACTTTAAAAAGTAAAAGCTTGCCTTTTCTTAACACATATGCTTTCTTCTTTAAAATTAATGAGCAGACCTATCAAATTATCTATGATAAATATGATATAAAACGCTGTGACTGGATCTTAATGGAGATACAAAATAAAATAAGCAAAATGCTTATAAAAATGGTGAGTAAAACAGCCAGAAATCAGAGCTTTCGGCCACACTAGCCCTTCATCAGTGCAAGTGAGAGTATAGAATTTATGTTCTGCAGGTTTAAAACAAGTTATGGATTTAAAGAAATCTTACGAAACTACAAAACTTGAAATAGATGGCATAGTCAAAATAATTAGCTCCAATCAGAGATAGTCACGTGAATGGTAAGATACGCTTATTATTATTTACCTTGCTTGGTTGTTTTGGTTTAGGCTTAATACTAATGAACACATCTAATGTTTCCATCAACTGTGACAATTTGGCTGAATCCACCTCTATGTCTTCTTTCATGTCAAACATTAAGACCAAGGGTAGACAACCCTACAATATAAAGATAAATACATTCATCTGTGCAAAACATTATATTCAAATATACATAGCAAATTACTGAAAAATGACACTGCTGTGGGTATCAGTGGCTAGATCTCAATGGAGAAAATAAGCAAAAAGCAAAATCAAAATGATAAAAGTAAAACAGCCAGAAAAATTGGCAGAGCTTTTGGGCAACACTAGCCCATTTCATTTTCAAATATACATAGGAAAAAATGAAACTGAGACATGTGGGTGTATACATACCAGAGGGAAAATATTTATCAATTCCAACAGAAATCAATTCTCACTCATATCTTTGCGAGTAATAGCAAATATAGTCTATTTCAATTAAGTTGTGAGCACTTGAAGTAAACAACTTACCATTAACAAGTGTCTTGCAATGATGACTGAATCAATAGGACCAGATACAAAGACCGTACTCTTTCTTTGAGAAGAGCTTGGATCAGGAAAGTGTATCGTGGCCCCTGTACCCTGCATAATCTGCTTAATGTTTACACCACCTCGACCAATCATAAACAAATGATGTTGGGGTGCTATTTCTATTTGTGTACTGACAGGCAGAACGACCTAACGGAGACAAAAAGTGTTATTAACAAAATTTGTATTATAGTAGATTACAGATACATGTGCACAATGAATTGACTTGTTCCTCATTCGTCGATAATCACAAACCAAAAGCCTCCTTATGTCTGTCTTGAGACCAACTACTATAATAATAAAGACAAAAGGTGGCTTTCGATTTGTGATGAACGACGATCGAGGAACAAGTTAGTTTATGTGCGCATGGTGGTAAGTAATTAAGTAATTCTGTGTCTAATACTAGACACAATTTTGGTGGTTTCTAGGCCTAGATGATGACCACGAAATCAACATGTCAGTCAGCACAAATCGAGAGCTCTACACTTGCTGCAGTGGCAGTCAACAGTTTTCCATCCAACCATGATAAAGGTCTTCTCTCCATTTAAAACATTAACTTCCAAACTATTGCTATTATATACACACTGTGAATACATCATGGGACTATGGTCATTATTTATTTTTCTCATGACAATGTTTAATTAGTTTTTATTTCAACATCCTAATAGATTATTTTCCCACACAACATTCAAAGGATGTAATACATCGTATATAATAATCATTAATAAAAGGCTAACATTTCAATAAATATACAAGCATATTGGACATTTCAAGGGTACTTTAATATTAGTGAGTTTCCAAAACACTCTGCTTTACATGTCACTATTTATACTATCGCCAAGTTGTTTTTCTTGTCTTGTTAAGTACTGTAGCTGGTCGTTATTTATTTTTTATTTTATGTATTTAGTTATTTATGACCAAGAATTACCTAATTAAGAAATTAATCAACCTCCTAAACAGGGCTATTTGTGAACCAGTTTACCAGAGTAACCCTTAATCTTCTCCTACGAATAATGAACTGGATTTGTTAAAGTGCACATGGACAAACTGTGTACGCTGGACCTACTGTTTATAGTTCTTATCTGAGAAGACTTGTTCCACCACCAGTACTAGGAGCGAGTCGGCCTCGAACCCTTGCCGATATTGTCGGCTCTTTAGGTACAGTAAACGGTGCACCTACCTTAACCGCTCACCATTTAAACCTCTGCTCAGCACAATTACATCCATGAAATCTACATACACTATGTTGGCTATATTACTTTTTCAGCTATTTTTGGCTTAATCTGATTGGCTAGAATCTGTCTAAACCATTTTTATTCAATTGTGCATTTGTCTGGTGATTACGGAAAAACTTACCCCGGAATTGCCAGTAAGATGTTCCATGAATCTAACTGTCGCTTCTTTGATGCCGATGATATTGTCAATAGCGCCACGTACTGTGATTGTCGTCGTATAACCACGTACACGTTTGAAATTGACTGCTATGTTATGTCTCTGAACTATATGCTGGATAGTTGGTGAATTAATATCTGGTATGGGATGCAGTGAATTTGTGACTGGTACTTCAAAAGATAAAACTAATGGTAATAATTCCTGAAAGATAAATACAGAAATTGTCATACTGTACTACTTTTGGTTTATAAAAGAAAACTCACATTCAAATTTAGTAGAAGAAGTGAACTTAAAAATAATTTTTTCCATTTGGTTGTCAATGTAATCTATAGAGGAAAACAGTTATCTGAATTACAAGTACTGTATCTGAATTACAAGTACTGTATCTGAATTACAAGTACTGTATCTAAATTACAAGTACTGTATCTGAATTACAATTACTGTATCTGAATTACTAGTACTGTATCTGAATTACAAGTACTGTATCTGAAGTACAAGTACTGTATCTGAATTACAAGTACTGTAGTATCTTAATTATATCTAAAATCTTTTTTGTCCTATGTGTAAATAAGTAAATCTATATTTTAGCTCATACAAAATGGACTAAGTACAATTCATTGTTTGGTTCCTCTCTTGTGCACACTTAAACTTGAATAATGTTGTGTTAAAAGAGTCCAACACAGATATATTTATCAAGTGTTCATTTTATCATTGTCACATATTTTACACTCCCTTCCCATTACAATTCATAACACCTGTCATAAAAACACCAGTCTTATACAAAACTACAAATATTTCAAATTTGTATATTTATTTTTGTTGGTTTTTATCTGTTAAAATTGTCATAACCTACAGAAATAAATCAACGTCAATGGAGATGTTTCGAATGACATTCATAAGAAACTATAAATCTAGAAAGTACCAGGTAGGTATAAAACACAGTGGAAGATCTAGGATGTTGAAATGTGAGGGCCCAAGGCCTAAAAAATGGTGAAATGAAAGGTTAAGCTTAATTTGATGTCCTATCTTTTGCATTGCAACTTGCGAAATTTATGGCCCCCCAGGCCGGCTGCACCCCATTGGACCTGAACCTCATACAACCCCTTTCTGTTTACAAATATATTGTATGTACTGTACCACTAAACGTATACAGTAGTTATTATCCCTTACCCTAATTTTTGCTCGAGCCATCTCCACACCTGTGGGTTGGCCTGCAATCGACACTTGATTACTTTTTTCAGCTTGGCTGCCACGATTTGAATCGGGAAAGTGGATATGACAGCCAGTGTTCCTCATCACCGACTTGATGTTATTGCCACCCTTCCCGATCACATGCGAATGTTCCATATAAGATACATCCATCTTTAATGTTACCCTATTACTCTAGAAAAAAAGGAAAATAAATAATTAAGTTATTATACAGAGGTTTTTTAAGCTCTGTCTAAATCAAACTTGATGTGATAAAAAAATGTGATGTGCCTATATGGACATGATGATGTCCACTACCATATTTGGGACAATCACAAACTAGTTTGATAGTGTAAACAGAACTTTAGGATGGGTGGTAGCAAACTTTTATGTATCAAGTAATTTTAAAATATTTATTGCAATTTCTATAGATTCATTTTGATTTAGCTTTTTGCTTATTTTATTTTGTATCATTGAGATCCAGCCACTGAATTGTCATTTTTTCAGTAATTTATATAGATATATATTGTAATTTTATAGATATTTTATTGTTATTATAATATTGAGCAGTGTTTTCTACATTTGAATTTTTTTTACCATAAACCATTGTCTATTGTTTAATACGTACTGTATATAATAATATTATGAATATTAATTGCACCAGTTTTCTGCAAAATTTCTTCTGTTTATATTGCAATATAAATAAGAAAAAGGTTATTGATTCTTACTATGGTTAAAACCAGCAGGTGACAGAGCATTTTGACAACACAACCAAATTTCCTTTTGGTATTTGATACTAAAGAAATTTTTTTTTATGTTTATATTATTGCCCGCATTTCTCAATACAATCATTGAAAGGTTAAAATATGTTTATAGAACTAACAAGATGACTGATAAATGATAACATTTATTTTATTTTTATTTATTTACTTTACTATTTTTTTATAAACTGAATTAAAGAATAATCATAAATTTTTTCCATATTCAAACTAACAATATTAATAATTAAATGTTTAATAAGTATGATGTGTGGTCATCATCATTAGCCATTTATTTTATTTATTTATTATTTATTTTATTTTATGTATTTATGGTGTGGCCAAGGTTTACCAATAGTAAATGAATCACTGTCCTATCAGATAGGTGGTAATCCCCCTGATACAGGGGCTATTTTGTGAATCAGTTTACAGGGTAACCCCCTACTTATCTCGAATAATAAACTGGGTTCTTTAACGTGCACACAAGTCAATACAAATTGCATCATTCAATTTTAATTCCAATTACTAATGTTTATTTTTAACTAGTTTTTTAAACCTTGGCCTGTTTTAACTATATGAAACAACAAATTACATTAATAATAAGTTATTCTAGGCCAGCACAAACAGTGCCTGTTGTACATCCTACCACAGTCCTTAGGGACCATTTAATACTCTGTAATTCCCACTCCTACCCACCCAACTGTAAATTGACAAACCGAAATATTCCCACGTACTTGAACGTATCTATCAACCAATGCATGAACCAACCACCTTTTTATAACCATAATATTACGATATCGGACGGTCACATATGGAAGAGATCTTTTTCTGTAAGTTATTGCTTCCTCTGTGCGAAAATGTTAAGTCTTTCCATAAATTAATTTTGAGATGTATTGCTTCCATATCTTTACTTGCTGTCACTTTTCATCAGGATAGAATTAGGTTTAAGAAACATTATATAATTATTATATATTTATTATTGACCCTGGGATTTACATCTATTTTTACAATTAAGAATATTAAATGCCTTATTTAGACTAAAACTTTGTTGTTTTATCATAATATTTTTGCCAATAAACTGTCCTTGTAATGTTAAGTTATGTTGGCAGGGGCGGATCCAGCGTTATAGATTAGGGGGAGCTAAAGATAAAAGCGATCTGTCGGGTTGCATAAAAATAAAAATAGTCATTATTTGGCTGTTAAATTTTAGGTGGGGTGGCGGGTGCTAAATCCTGTCTAGTTATTAAGGTTAGATACAGCCTAGATGTTTTGAAAAAGGTTAAATTATTGAATTTAAATAAACCTCAAAATATTTATCCAATTATTCTAGAATGAAATGCTTATTTTTGCATACTGTAAATATTAATCTGGACGTGTACATTTCTGAATTGATAACATGAATATTATACAAATTTAAAGGTATTGAACTTTCTAAATTTCATTTTCCCAGCTAATTTTCTTAGTTTCTAAGAGTATAATGTCATATAATATTGTTGGATATCTTGTTATCAACACTAGGCTAAACAGTTTTACAGATAAACACGCTCATTGAAAAGGCAATACATCAACACAGTTGGGCCACGGTTAGTGCAAACTGTGCCAAGAAATTGCAATTTTTTCAGTGCAAAAATTTAGTTGTTAAATAATTTATTCTGTGGCCTTATTTTTGTGACATTGGTGCAAAAGAAGTGTAGTAATTCTACTTAATTTTGAACACAATTTTGGCAGAAAAAAATATGTTTTAAATACTGGAAAACACAAGTGTTAAATAATTTTGAAATACATTACAAAACGAAATCCTTTATTTGATGTAAAAACTGTACAGTAATATGTAATGTAATACTGTTAGAGCCATCTATTGTACAACATAGAAATGTATGTTGTAATTTACAACATAGAAATGTATGTTGTAATGTACAACATAGAAATGTATGTTGTAATGTACAACATAGAAATGTATATTGTAAATAGTGTAACATAGAAATGTATGTTGTAATGTACAACATAGAAATGTATGTTGTAATGTACAACATAGAAATGTATGTTGTAATGTACAACATAGAAATGTATGTTGTAATGTACAACATAGAAATGTATGTTGTAATGTACAACATAGAAATGTATGTTGTAATGTACAACATAGAAATGTATGTTGTAATGTACAACATAGAAATGTATGTTGTAATGTACAACATAAAATGTATATTGTAATGTACAACATAGAAATGTATATTGTAAATAGTGTAACATACAGTACGCATTCTTTTCTAAACATGAATACATTTCTAGTACAAAAAAAAAACACCAATAAGTGTGATGAACCAGGGAAATTTCCTCTCACTTTATGTAACATTCCACTTCAATTTAAGCAGTCCTTTTTATAAATTGTAATTGGAACAGAAACATGTACAACAAACACCCTAACTAATTATAATCATTCGAACAATTTAATATTAATTTTAATACTCCATTAACTGAAGTTGTCATATTCAATCTAATCTATAAATATTTTTTTTACCAAATATTGGAGTGAGCTTGGAAATTATGGTAATAATTATTGACAGTAGCGTAAATTTGAACCTCCGCCCCAGAGGCCGTGAGCGGGTAACCGCAACCACCAACCTACAACATAGAAATAGTTATTTTTACCATATATCTCAATCATAACAAATCTAATCAACCACTATAAACATAAGAGTTCATATCCTGTTGTTGTATGCATGTGGACGTTTGGTACAAAACAACTCCTCGTTTTATGTTAAAAGGATAATTCAAATCAACGCCAAGCATCATCCAAAAGTTACAATATGAAATTGTATTTATCACCAAGTTGTATTTATAACTATTCCATAAATATGAATATAATTAGCCAAACCAGGACAAGCTGGGAATCAAATATTACAACAATATTGTTTTAGATATATACCAATATATAATTGTAAACACATTATGCACAGATGTATTATAGAATTGTTATATAGAATCAGAGAAATATGTGGAACAACATTTATATACAGTAGCTACTTTGTTTTTTTTTTTCAAATACCGATGCGTTGAAAAATCAATTGTTACCAAATGATAGATTGTAATAAATATTAGTGATGTAGACATATTTTAAATATGTACATCTCTCTTATTATAATGTGTATAAATAGAATCTAGTGCAAATGCCATTTGTAATTTGAGCCCAAACATAATAGATCCAAAATGCAGACTAGCTCAAATAATTACTTTAACGATCGCACAATAATATTATCTAAAGTAAACTGGAATCATGGTAGTATTAAATAATATGTATGCAGCGTAGTTCTGTTTGCTTTGGGCTATTTAAGAAGGTGTTTTGGTCGTTTGTATTTCTATGTGGAGATTATAGGCTCTGTATAACAATCTATTCTAGAGTAAAAATTGTATTTGTTGTGTGTTTTTTAATACAAGAATACTGAATTCAGTTGATGGATGTCAATGGAAATATCTATAGCATATTATGGTAGCTTTTTTAACTGAATGCATTTTCACCTTCTATTGGCAATATTATACTCTGCTACTCAAAAGTAGTTAATTCCAATCATTTATGTGTAAAATCATAGGAAATAAGGACTATTAAGTAATTAACAGATAGCTTGAGGACACGGTCCAGTGTTGGTGACACGGCCGGTCGAGTGTGAGACACGGTCCAGCATTGGAGACATGCCTACCAAGCGTTGGAGACACTACCTACTCAGTGTTGGAGAAACTGCCAACAAAGCGTTGGAGACATGGCCCAGCGTTGGTGACATGGCCCAGCGTTGGTGACATGGCCCAGCGTTGGTGACATGGCCCAGCATTGGTGACATGGCCCAGCGTTGGAGACATGGCTCAATTGAAAACATGGTCCTTTTTTATATAGGTTTTTACTTGTTAATCTTTAAATAATATGTATTTTAATTAAATCATCTTTACCTTGGTATCTAATATTGACATTATTCTATCTTTGGCAATTGCTACGTCCTCAGGTTTTCCACTAACTTTGATATGAGGATCTGAAAAATACAAAATAAATAGTATACAAAGTTTTATACATCAAGACATTATCCAACCTATATATATTTAAGTATTGAAAAGATACAAAATTGGTTATTAATCATGATAAACTGGCTACTAAAATGTTATTCATATACTAAAAATGTAATGCTGTCTATTAATGAATATATGAAGCAGTATTATAGGTCTTCTAGCAAAGTTGGGCTTTAAGTTGTACAAAACACTTATTTAATATTATATTTTAAGAAAATACTAGACAACAATTAATTTATAACTTACCAAACAGTATGGATTGCAAGTTATAAATATATCCTTTTCACAAGGTAAATAAGTAAAGTCAAAGACTATAGGTATAAAGTTACTGTAAAATATATACTGTACTACAGTATTAACAGCTACAGTACTGTACTATGAAAGTCTTGTGTCACACCCCTGAAAGCTCAAGTTAAACTGAATGAAACTCATGCTAGTAGCCAGACACAATTTACATAAATGACCACATGGTACACTTGCTTGTTTTGACAAACAACCTGTAGTACACACATGAATCAAGCAATATGCTAATCCATGCCTATTGTATATACTTTGTTTTTTCTAGTTTTTACTTCTATTCTAAGTCTGGAAGCAAGTAAACAACTTTCCATTGAATGCATGAGAAGATATTGTATTGTTTCTACTAATGTTTGTCTTTTTTCTTCAATTGTTTATATTTTAAATAACATGTCTTAACTGATAAATGATATCCTAATTTTATTGAATTGTTTGTATGTTAGATGTTTTTTTTTGGCAATTGTTAAATTTTACAATGAAGTTTATAATATTGTATTTTGTGTTTTATAATATTTAGTTATTTTTCTATACTGTTTATAATTGTGTCTCTTTTACTTTAAATTATATATGTATATTGATTGTAAACAAACGTTATCGGCCAATGGCTGCTGTTTTGTATGTTATACCTGAATAAATAAATAAATAAAAAAATATATTTGATGATTCTAAACTGAAACTTAATATGGCTTATTATGACCAACTTTAATATATTCATTCTATAATAATTTGAACTTTTTATAAAATTAATATACTGTTTTATAATTTTATAATCAATAATTGTAAAATAATACTTGTTTTTCTAAACCACTATAGAACTACTGTGTAACAATATTAATACCTGTAATATAAGTCATGTTCCTATATTACCCTTCCAAAATAACACCCATCTTGTAATGATTGTAATACCTTTTATATGTTAAAATAAGATTATTTACAAACCACAGAACAGAACAAGTATATGTTCTGCCAAGGCTGAGTGGTGTCAACTGATAATTTAACAATACAGAACAAACTTCAATTCATAACCCTTTTGAAAATTTTATCTGTAGATAATTTTTTCTGAACAATCAAGCCTTTTAAATCAGTAAGCCCTTTTTCAGGGACTGTAAAACCTACCACATTTTACTTTGTGAGAATATTCAGATAAAATTGTTAAAAGCTAAACCTATGAAATCTTTCAACATAAACATCGAATATAATGAATTACTGTTAAGAATTGATTTATAATATTGTATAACCCCTTATTTTGGACACCCCGATTAAGGGAGAACTTTCCCATGAAGGGAACACTTTCCCATGAAAGGAACACTACGACCAATCCCTATTAAGAAAGCTCCTGTTAAGCTCTGTCTAAACTATCAAACTTTATGTAACAACAAAATGTGATGTGCAAATAAATGGACACGATGATGTCATATCACTACCATGTTTTGACATATTACTACCATATTTGGGCACATGACATTTTTGTCACAAAGTTTGAAAGTGTAGACAGAATGTGCCCATATATGGACATGATGATGTCATATCATATTTGGGCATATTACTACTATATTTGGGCGCATGACATTTTTTTGTCAAATAAAGTTTGAAAGTGTAGACAGAGCTTTAAGGGCACACTTTGTTGAGCACTAAGTTGTGCCCTTATATTTTAATAATGAATTATATGTTTAAACCTGGTTTCCATAAAAACATATAATAATATAATATATATAAATCCAAAGGCAAATTACTGAAAAAATGAGAATGCTGTGGGTTATCAGTGACTGGATCTCAATGGAGATACAAAAAAAAGCGAAAAGCTAAATCAAAACGATAAAGTAAAACAGCCAGAAAAGTTAGCAGAGCTTTCGGGCAACACTAACCCTTCATCAGTAATATATAATATATATATATATATATATATAATAAAGACACTAATTACAGTAACTCTGAGGGACTGACGAGGTAAATCAAAATAAGAGAAATGCGTTCCATTCCATGAAAGGTCTTTTACACAGTAGTTAATAGAAACGTATCAAAACATCTTACAGATAATAACACATTATTACTTGTAAATGTTGGCAAAATAGCATTAAAAGGGAAACTTGTATTCATACAGTATATTAATGTATTGTATCAGGATATTGTATTATATATAGGTTAAGTAGTTGTAACAATGTCCTAATATTTTAATACTGACTCATATTCTGTTTAGTTTCAATCACAAGTTTAAGGAAGTTAAGCGAAAGTTCGTCTTCATTCAAACTTGAGTTATTTTCTATATATCTGAATACATTCTGCAGTTTTCTTAAATTGATAAACTTCAAGCTCAAAATTGTGAAATTAAGTGCTGATCTTAATATAATGTCCTATCTTTTGCATTGTATTTCTAACATTTAGAAGCAACCACATTAACAATGACCCTCCTCCTCAAACCCTTAGATCCACCGGTGAAGGGGGTTCTTCTTTCCACAAAAGGGGGAAAGTAAGAGCTTAAGAAAGCAATGAACGCAAGTGTGAGGGGTGCTACTGAAGATTGCTTTAGGCGTAGCCTAATATTTTCATGCTGGCTATGTAGGATTGGCAGAATTTTTTTTTTTTAAGATTTTTGTTTGAAAAGTCTACTTCACTTCATCAGGAAAAAAACTACAACCATACCACAACCCCCACCTTTTGACACTTTTGGGTGATAATAATAGTTTAAATTAATATCAACACAAACCTTGTGGAATTTCTAGCTCATCAACAGCATCACCCGCCGCAGATTGTAATTGGAAAATGGCAGCCTCTTGATCGGCTTTAAACGATTCATCAACTTGTTTTTCACATGTCCTACATGTGTACATAGCTTCCCAAGGAATATAGTTATAGTACCAGTATGAATGGTCTAGCGATGCCATATTGGAAGAACTGAGAGGCATCATCTATCGGTACACGATGATGGCGTAAGAAATCGCAAGAATAATTTCAACCCATGAACAACAGGTATTTAATGTTCCTTCTGTACAATATCTCAAATTACAAGATTAAAGTTGCATTACAAAGGTATAACTTTTAACTAGTCGTCAAGTTGATAAAGAAATAAAATGTCGGTTGAGATGGACTCATCTGTATGGAATTAGAATTCAACAAAAGTAAAATGAATCTTGGACTCAAAATTAATAACGATCCTCAATAAAAGCAATCAGTCACTGAAGTGTCAAAACTTCCTAATAGTTGATGATGTATGGTATACAAAATTCTGATAAACCATTTGATAAATCCAAATTTAGCATAGTCTGATCTCGTTCAGTCACATAGCAGAAACAAAATAAACAACACACATAAAACAAAATCATAAAATCAAAGACAAATATTTAGTGTCACAGATAAATCGTTCACGTTCACTTGCTTTAGTAGTTCAATTGCCAAGTATCACATATAGAATGATACTTCATTCTACCGTACCTACTATAGTACTGCATCAATCACAGCACAACAGCACCCTAAACTTGCCATAATAGTGGTAGATTCCAAACAAGTAGGTCCAACCGTACTTGACAAATGGCTGGATTTGCATAAACACAGAGAGTTCATTGTTGAAAGAGGGAAGGACCTATGACAACATGCTCAAACTAATAGGCACTCTTATGTTTACAACAAGTAAAGAATCTTGATTTCCATTGTATTCAGTGGCCGCAACAATAGATAGGAAATAGTTATCAATGCCTCAGGACATGCCTCACAGCCTAGACCATTATTTATACGGGGTAAACACAACAGGGTTGTCATAGAAATGGGAAATTTAATCAGTCATGGTTGGCTGATTTTTGTTGTATAGTACTGCACCATATGTATGTATAATTCTAATGACAAGACTATTTATAATTATTATCTTATTTGATCACTTGCAATATTAATATGACAAATTTATTATGTAAAATCAACAATTTTGTTTCAAATAAGAATAAATTTCACCATTTTGAAGTAACACATTGTAGATTCAGAGTTCTCAAACTTGCAACAATTAATTTTAGTATTCTTGATACAAAATTTCCAAAGTGTGACAAAAAGTTTGGTAGTTTTTTACGTGCTGTATTTTTATTTATTTTATTTATGACAATTTGGAGACACGATAGTCACATAGCCGTTAAGGCTAGTGGCTAATTAAGCGGCCTCCCCCTTAAACTACAGTATCTTAAATTAATACAGAAAAACAGTAAAAGACATTCTGATATGTGCATATATTTCTGAGTGCGCATCATGATTTTCAAACTTGAGAGTTGTCTAGTCAGGTGGTACATCATGAAAACAAAAGGCTGCTACAACTATGTGTTTTGACACATGAAAAACTGGGAAAGGAGGACATTACATGTTGTTGTAGTAATTCTACCAGGGATTTCCCATAATTTTAGGCCCAATCATAACTTTGCATAGCCTGTATGAATTTCCGTAGTATTCATACATCCTTAATCAAACCAAAATGGACGTTCTGTATAACACTGGATTAATGATACTGTACAAAAAGCTTATTTATATAGCAAATATTTTTTTTTTTTAATGACTTGCATGGCACATTAAGAAAATTAAATTCTTAATTGTTAAATTCCTACTATAAATTACAAATTATTATTATTTTTTTCAGTGTTTTCTGAGAATTCAAGTAGATGTTGAAGTATTGGCCAAGTGACAGATTATAGCAAGTGGTTTGTGGCTTCACACAAATAGTAATAAGATTTCATACAAGGGTCTGTTTCTGGTTGGAGGAAATAGCTGCTTTAACCGTATATGAATACATTACCTATATTTTCAACAACAAAAAATTGGGAAAATTACCAGTTTAATGTCATTCTAAACATAATGGCAAACATACCCAATCATATGTGTGAAGTTTTCTCCAAGGGAAAAACATTGGTTTATCCAGGTAAGCTTGGCTATGCAATCAACATTTAGCTGCAATAACAGTTATTTTTTTTAAATAATTGGGATTTTGTTTACACCCTGCTACTTTTGATCAAAATACAGCTAATAAACAAAAATATAAACTTGCTAAATAAGGATAATTTTTGTCACACATGTGTATGTCAATGTAAACAAACAGATGTCAACTTTGTCTGTGAATACTCTTTGTTGGGTATGGTAGTCATTCATCACCCACTGATTTAAACATGTTTTTTGGAAGCACACATTCATGAGAAATGCCATTTTCAACGTTATTTGCAGCAGAAACACGTTTAAATTAAACTTTTAAAGTGTTTATGATCGATGGATAAAGTACGGGGCAGAATATCAAGATTCATTATTTTTTAAGTTGAAAACATTTTCTAAGAATTCAGAAATTTCTTGGCATTAGTAAAAAATAATAATTTCATCTGTCAACACTATCTTGTCATTAAGAGATAACAAAAAATGTGATAGTTTACAGAACAACAGTCCAACGTTCTCAAAGTATGACGAAATTCCCCAGTTTCTACCCACACCCACCCCAGGGGCGGGTTTAGGTGGGGGCTCAACACGCTTAAGTCTCCCCTAAACTTTGTAAAATAAAATAATGACTTTTTTTTTTCCTGCAACCTGAAGGATCGTTTTTATCTTTTGTGAGATATTTAGCTCTCCTAATCTATAATGCTGGATCCGCCCCTGCATGCCAACTCCCTTTCCCTTCTCTAATTAACAGGTTGTGAATACAGTATGTACTCAAATCTTAATTTTGATCATGAACTACTACACTGCTTTTGTCACTTGCCAATCTAGCACATTGGCATTTCTGGGAATCAGCTATCAACAACGTATTGTTTCAGTTTTGTTTGTTTGCATAAGAAATGTTTGTATATCTCTTCTCCACACTACAACTATAAACTAAGATCGATCAAAATTGATAAATCAGAGTTGAATGACCTATTCGTCGGGAGCAATATAAACTACTAATTATGAACACTTAAAACTAACCTATTTATATAATATGAGTCAGATATGATGATACCATTCATATATTGTACAATAGCTATTCTCGATTCTTTAGACATTGTTCTTTTCTAAGTTTTAACAACAAACTATAACAATGTGAGTTCAATACAAGTAATTGTGAATGGTAAGATTATATCAATAAGGTTGCCTTTCCCCGGGAAATAAAAGATTAGGGAAACAAACAGAAGTTGGTAACATAAAATTTCTGTTGACTGGGGTCTTGGAAGTTGGTAACATAACATTTCTGTTGACTGGGGTCTTGGATTTTGGTAACATAACATTTCTGTTGACTGGGGTCTTGGATTTTGGTAACATAACATTTCTGTTGACTGGGGTCTTGGATTTTGGTAACATAACATTTCTGTTGACTGGGGTCTTGGAAGTTGGTAACATAACATTTCTGTTGACTGGGGTCTTGGAAGTTGGTAACATAACATTTCTGTTGACTGGGGTCTTGGATTTTGGTAACATAACATTTCTGTTGACTGGGGTCTTGGAAGTTGGTAACATAACATTTCTGTTGACTGGGGTCTTGGATTTTGGCTCCTAGTCTACAAAAGGCAAAGGGTCAGATCTGTAAAGTTAATACAGGTCATAGGGTAGGTTTATAAAGCTATAGGAACTACTGTGCAGAAGATGCCAACTAATGTCTGTTCAACAAACATACAAAAGAACCGTACATTTTGCAGATAAAACGTTTTCTCATTTGGTGGTCATTAATGGCTGGATGTGTAATAATGATACTTATCCACAGAAAGTAGTCAAATGTTTCTGCTGTTCAGTGGCCTTCTATGTGAAGTCAGATTAAGACCACAATATTGCATTCAAATAGCATTTTATAAAACCTTGGTATTAATCCATACTTAAATTTTATTATAAAAAGTAGGCCCAAATACGTCATATTATTTTTACATTTTTCAAGACATACAATTTACAATACAATTGGTTTTAACATAAAAGTTCATCCTGTATCATTAGATACAGTAACACATGAGAATACAAAGTGTTTAAAGATGTTTGTTTGTTTAATGTACAGGTATTGCTAAACATAATCTTAGTTACAGTTCAAAATACATTACATAGTGGCAAACATGTAAGTAAGTAAGTAAGTAATATTTATTGCTTTCCAAATACAGTACAAATAAATAAAACAGTTTAATGTAAATGAAATAAAAAGAGAAACATAAAATATAAAAATACAAGACTAGACAAGAAAATAAGCATGGAAAGCAGGGGATGGCCCTTTAAGCCCAGAGGCTTGTTTCCAAAGGGGTCCCCAACATAATAAAATAATATGATGATACAGTTGAATATAACTAGGAACTGAGAGTCTACTGTAAACGCAAAACAATCTTAACCAATTAAAAGGCATAGTTTTAATCATTTAAAAAATTAATTCCTGGTTGTTTTTTTCTTAAATTGCATAAAAATGAGCAAAAGTGAGTCATCCCAACCCGAGGGTTTATGAGTGCTTTAAACAAACATTCGGCATTGAACTTTGCGTAAGTCTTATCAACGTTCACACAGAGCAGACAACCATTGTCATGGCTCAACCACAACAAAGCGTGCACCAGTTTTGGTTGTGAATGGAAAAGCTTTAAAATAAGAGAATATAATTAGCTACTTTATATTTATTCTATAGCAGATTATATTCTCAACAAACACAATACAATAGACAGGGCTGGTGAACTGGTACCAAAGGTACGAGGAATAAAAGGAGAGAATATTAAGCCTAAACCCGTCAATTACTAATACAAAGGTGGAATTCTAGGGCAACCACGTAATGATGTCTATGCTTGTCTCGGTGCATGCTGGGAAAAGTTGCCATCCCTGGATTACTACCCTTCCATTAGCTATAATAGTGGTACTGTATATTTCAAATCAATACCACTTATTTGGATGTGATCACACAGAAATTTTATATTTCACAAACATAATTTTCCTCTAAAATCAATCAACAAATAAATTAAATAAAAATCCTTTATTGAAAATGCAGTAGCCTAAACAGTAGTGCAAGTATGAATTTCATCACGAACCAATATATTGACCAACCATATTTAAGTGAGATATTTCCCTTAACAAATATGATTTCACTTTAAAAATATTTAAAGATTTCCCTTAAATTGTATTCACAACAAACAAAAATTAGATTTTAACAATGTTGTCCAAGTGCCTAAGTGTGAATGGTGAATACGGCCACAGGAGCTCATATAATAAACCTTTTTCTGGTCTATTGCATAGCACATGGTGCCTCTTATTAAATTTTGTGGTTTATAAGTGAATGTACAAGTGTAAGTTACAAATACTTTGATTAAATTTCTAATTAACATTGACCTTAGAGACACAACGTACAACTGTTCAAATAAGAAGCATAATAAAACATGCATAATAAAAATGCCTGAAAAGTAAGTTTACAAGAAACCGAATATATATTCAATAGATATGTAATGACAGTTGACCATGAAAAGTAAGATAAATTTCACCTTTAACAAAACCCATTGAAGTGAAATGAATTCTTTTGATGAATTACTGATAAATATCAATATATTGGGAATAACAAATAGGATAACAAAGTCTAACATTGTTGTGATAGTGATAACAATTTCAAGGCAAGTATGTATACTCATTGTGTCTTGAATAATTGAATTCTCAAATATGCAAAATGCAATAACAATATTCTAAACATAAGAGGGTCTGTTTCTCCTATTGTATGCCCTATGCAACATGCTCTAGTGATAACACTTTACATCTATGTGCAACATTCTCTAGTGATAACACTATACATCTGTGTGAAACATTCTCTATTGGTTGCAATGATACTTGTGTGTGCAACATTTGTTGTAGTGGTTGCGATGACACTTTACATCTGTGTGCAACATTCTCAACAGTTGTAGTGTTTGCGATGACACATTACATCTGTGTGCAACATTCTCAACAGTTGTAGTGGTTGCAATGACACATTACATCTGTGTGTAACATTCTCCACAGTTGTAGTGGTTGCAATGACACATTACATCTGTGTGCAACATTCACAACAGTTGTAGTGGTTGCAATGACACATTACATCTGTGTGTAACATTCTCCACAGTTGTAGTGGTTGCAATGACACATTACATCTGTGTGCAACATTCACAACAGTTGTAGTGGTTGCGATGACACTTTACATCTGTGTGCAACATTCTCGACAGTTGTAGTGGTTGCGATGACACTTTACATCTGTGTGTAACATTCTCCACAGTTGTAGTGGTTGCAATGACACATTACATCTGTGTGTAACATTCTCCACAGTTGTAGTGGTTGCAATGACACATTACATTTGTATGCAACATTCACAACAGTTGTAGTGGTTGCAATGACACATTACATCTGTGTGCAACATTCTCAACAGTTGTAGTGGTTGCGATGACACTTTACATCTGTGTGTAACATTCTCCACAGTTGTAGTGGTTGCAATGACACTTTACATCTGTGTGCAACATTCTCCACAGTTGTAGTGGTTGCAATGACACATTAGATTTGTATGCAACATTCTCAACAGTTGTAGTGGTTGCGATGACGCTTTACATCTGTGTGTAACATTCTCCACAGTTGTAGTGGTTGCGATGACACTTTACATCTGTGTGCAACATTCTCAACAGTTGTAGTGGTTGCGATGACACTTTACATCTGTGTGCAACATTCTCCACAGTTGTAGTGGTTGCGATGACACTTTACATCTGTGTGCAACATTCTCCACAGTTGTAGTGGTTGCGATGACACTTTACATCTGTGTGCAACATTCTCAACAGTTGTAGTGGTTGCGATGACACTTTACATCTGTGTGCAACATTCTCCACAGTTGTAGTGGTTGCAATGACACTTTACATCTGTGTGTAACATTCTCCACAGTTGTAGTGGTTGCGATGACACTTTACATCTGTGTGCAACATTCTCGACAGTTGTAGTGGTTGCGATGACACTTTACATCTGTGTGCAACATTCTCGACAGTTGTAGTGGTTGCGATGACACTTTACATCTGTGTGCAACATTCTCGACAGTTGTAGTGGTTGCGATGACACTTTACATCTGTGTGCAACATTCTCGACAGTTGTAGTGGTTGCAATGACACTTTACATCTGTGTGCAACATTCACAACAGTTGTAGTGGTTGCGATGACACTTTACATCTGTGTGCAACATTCTCGACAGTTGTAGTGGTTGCGATGACACTTTACATCTGTGTGCAACATTCACAACAGTTGTAGTGGTTGCAATGACACTTTACATCTGTGTGCAACATTCACAACAGTTGTAGTGGTTGCGATGACACTTTACATCTGTGTGCAACATTCTCCACAGTTGTAGTGGTTGCAATGACACTTTACATCTGTGTGCAACATTCACAACAGTTGTAGTGGTTGCGATGTTCAACATTCTCAAATGTTAGTAGTCGCGACACTTTCAAAGTAATTTAGTTTTATTACAGTCATTGGGACACAAGTGAAATTTCCTTACCATGCAATTTCTTCAAACTTGGAAATGGGTTTCTTTTTATATTTTTAGGTCTTTGACATAAAACATTATAATAAATATTTCCTGAAGTGGCCATCATTTAATATTTTGTATGCAATTCCCCCACTTTTCTTCAATTAAATAAAATAATCAACCACAACAAACCAAACCAAACCAAACACCAGTGCAACTTCCTAATACTACTACTTCAAACTTGGAAATAGGTTTAATTTTATTCTAATATTTCCTGATCAGACAACCATTTAATTTTTTGTCTGTGTTCCCCTACTTTTCTTTAATTTATTTTTCTTTCTTCAGGCAAACTAAAGATATTAAGCACAATCGGCACGTGCATCTTAAAAAGATTTATTTAACAATGAATTTGTAGTGGAAACAGAAATTAATTATGACAGAAAAACTAATAAACTTAAAAAAACTTCTAAAAATACATCAAAAAGACGGTTTATATTGTCAATTGTCATACAACAATCACATTTTTGTTGAGGATACTCAATATATTGTCGGCATCCGGTTTCCTTTAACCGCTCTTTATGGTTGTCCACAATAACCATGATTGTTTCTGACGCAGGTAAAAACCTTGCAAAATACTTATTATTCTACTTAAAATGGATAACAAAAGAATATAGATTTTATTTGATGGGAGGTATTATTGCTTGGATTTATAAATGAATTCAATACTTTTTTGTGGTTGAAAACTTCAAAACTTAATTTCTTTTGATGTATTGGAATAATTTTGTCTAGTTAATCTACAAATAAATTAATAATGTATTGTTAATAATTAATTATTAATGAACTACGAAATAATTTGTACAATTAAAGCTCGTAACATTTAAAAATTACTAGTTGAGTATTGTCAGTATACAATTTTTAAATTAAAACTTGAGAAGTAACTTCCAAATAATAATACGGTAATAATAACATTCAGATATTACACATAACAATAATATTTAAAACAATAGCTAACTAACAAGTAGCTAAATTCCCCCTAAATTCTAAATTAATCATGTCTACAGTTTATCCCACATCAGTACATAGATACAATAACTGGAAAAACGCCTCCAAAGGAGATTAGCTTATAGAGGGCAGTATTACATAGAATGATGATATGAAGTTTAATCTTGCATTGCATGTGTTTTACAATAATAATGAGAAGTAGTTTACAATGTTGCATCAATGTTATACCTATAACATCATCATGACCATAGGCTACTTACTAAATCATATTCTTATATACAGTTTCTTAGAAATAAATTTGCATTAAAAATCTCATCAAATGGGATATTCATTCATTTTCCTTTTCAATTAAATCTTCCTGTCATTCTTTCTGTCTCAAATTAGGTCTCAAATTAGGTCTCAAAACAATCAAATCTAAACCATATACCAGAAGATCTAATGAATAATATGGTCTGATAAAACACAATGAGAATAATGTATTACTCCAAATAAGGCATTTTATATATTATACACCTCGAATTTCAATACAATTATCTTAAAGCCCCATTCCCTACGATTTTTAGATCTAATTTAAGATCACAAACTATATTTAATGTAAAAATAATACTATATGATCCTATTGCGATAACTTTTTTCGTCTTTAAACGGTTAAAAATGTGAAAAATAAGTCGATTCTAATAATTATAGCGGCCCGCTATAAATCCCAAAATGCATTGCGCGCGGATTGATATTTTTGTTTTTCACCTGTAATTCGCCCACTTTTCGATCGATCGTGAGGCCAAAACAAATGGAAGACTCCTAACTTTTCAGCGAAAATACCGGGTTTTCCCCAATTTGTATCAACGGAGTCTGGCAAAAATAGAAAGACAATTAATGCAGCAACTATACAACGTCAGGCTAGGTATATAGGTAGCGTACGATGTTCGTACGTTACCGATGTTTACCAGCTAGGCCTACAAAACTAAGCCTAGCTAGGCTAGGCCTAAGACCGTCCACGAGAGGTCGATCGCCGCGAGCTACTTAGGTAGTGCATTGTTTCTCACTTTTTATCATAATTTACCATAAAACGTACATTTAAGACAAGGAATGACATGGTTTAATGTTTTTAAAGTGATATATATGTATTATTTTCCAAAAAACGTCCAAAATTGCAGGGAAGGGGTCTTTAAAAACCAAAGGTTAGAAATTCAAATCTGCCAGAAGAGCATGACATAAATTATGTCACAACACTTATGGGACCACATTTTATTGATGTTACATAGGTGATAGTGATAAACAGCCTATATCCCACCTGGAAATGTTCTTGACCTAGATACCACAGGTAAGAAACACCCTGGCTGCTTTTCACCTCACCTTGTTACTTCAGTGCATCGGAGGTCAATATTACGATGTTAAACCTATTCATCACAATTGTTGATGTTTTTATCTTTGAATAACCAACATATTGCATAATTTGATTGTTTAAAAAAAAGACATAAAGTGAAGACTTTTAAAAGGGAGGTTTGCTAATAGTTTAAAATGACTTTGTATTATTACCAGGGAGTGGAAAGCCCTGTGGTGGCACAGTGATCTTTAGCGGTGAACAGTACAGTACCATATTTTAAAGGTTATAGTAACTATACAAAAACTAAACTTTAAATCTGCCAAAAATAGTTTAAAAGAAAATTTCGTAATTTTTATTGTAAGAAGATGCTGCAATTCAGTCTTTGGCTGCAAATGCATTTTTGCATGTTGGAAATAAAAGATACCATGATATAAATCACCGACGAGATCTAATAAGATCGAAACAGTATTGGATATATATTGGATATATATATAAATTATAAAACTTGCAATTTTGAAAAGTAAATATTGTACAATAATAGAGGGCGGCACTACCTTAATACAAAAGTACATATCTTTCACAATATCATGGAGTTATAAAGTTTATATCTCCGTGATAATATGATAAGAAACAACCAAGTGCAGAAACAAAGTAGGTAATACATTTAAGTAGAACCCCCCCCCCCCCCCCCCTTTGGGACACCTCTATTCAAAGGTGTAAACACTACGGCCAATCCTTCATGGCAATCCTCTGTTAAGTAGAACTCCCTCCTTTGGGACACCTCTATTCAAAGGTGTAAACACTACGGCCAATCCTTCATGGCAATCCTCTATTAAAGGGACCCTTAAAAGGTTTACTGTATTACGTTCCATCATAATTAGAACCTTTATACTTTTTAAGAAAAAACAGAATCTACTGATTTCGCTTGAACCGTCCCTCCCTATAAACAATACTGATTTCGCTTGAACCGTCCCTCCCTATAAATAATACTGATTTCGCTTGAACCGTCCCTCCCTATAAATAATACTGATTTCGCTTGAACCGTCCCTCCCTATAAACAATACTGATTTCGCTTGAACCGTCCCTCCCTATAAATAATACTGATTTCGCTTGAACCGTCCCTCCCTATAAATAATACTGATTTCGCTTGAACCGTCCCTCCCTATAAATAATACTGATTTCGCTTGAACCGTCCCTCCCTATAAACAATACTGATTTCGCTTGAACCGTCCCACCCTATAAATAATACTGATTTCGCTTGAACCGTCCCTCCCTATAAATAATACTGATTTCGCTTGAACCGTCCCTCCCTATAAATAATACTGATTTCGCTTGAACCGTCCCTCCCTATAAATAATACTGATTTCGCTTGAACCGTCCCTCCCTATAAATAATACTGATTTCGCTTGAACCGTCCCTCCCTATAAATAATACTGATTTTGTTTGAACCGTCCCTCCCTATAAATAACATATTTGACGTGGCACATGGAGGAATTATCATTGCATGAAAGTACAGATGGTAGTTGAGTTCTAAGCATCTATTGTAATATTAAAAGCTAACATTATAATCCTATTGTAGTTGTGTGTTTTTGTTTGCATTTCATGTGTTACTTGTCTTAAGTCTAATTATAGAACTATTGTTTTTAAATTGTTGTGCAATACATTTTAACCAACATTTAAAACAATCTAATGTTAAGTCTTATAAAATGTGTTGGCAAGACTTATTTTCGGTCAAATAAAATCATTAATTGACCCACTTTTTTTTTAGTTTACCATACTTAAGGCCCATATTTATTTAATTATCGTCAATCGTCCTAGTGTGAATGGGTCTTTGCTAAGTCCACTTTTCAGTTAAATGTGCTTAAAATGTAATATACAGAGTTGTATGGTTAGTTAATATCCAATTTAAGCTTGTTCAGAAAAGTGCAGGTTTAGAAACCATACTACCGGTATTTGGTCTGAGTTTTTTTTTGTAATATGACTTAAACATTTTACAAATGGAATTTCAATGTAAATAGCAACTAATAACTTTAAATCAAGGACATATAATTTTAATAAGCATTATTTACAGAATAAAAGATTGGTATAAGGAGAGACATACTAAACACTTGAACTTAAAGAGTATTTACTTAACTTATTTACTTACTCCTTTTCACAGAGAAATTATTATTAATAATATGGCAATACATTTACTATTTCCTGTGTGAAAAGGAGCTATAAATGCACAAACTTTATTTAACAGTTTATAAATTGGCTTAAAAATTTGTTTGCAGTTTTTGTTTTATTAATAATACTGTACATACCTTTTTTTGACTTTGCACCTATTTTTAACTTGGATGGCCATGTAATTTGTGTGTTTGTATCTAACATTATCTGTAACACAAAAAAAAGAGAGAAATTTAGTAACTATAATGTAGATGTAATTGTTGTTGTTTGCCTTGTCTGGACTTTTTTAAGCTTGGTTCCCACTAGAACGTAACGCAAGGACGTAAACGCAACGCAAGCGTGTTGACCAATGACAAGCGAAGTTATAGACAGTTAGCAATCACAAGCGAATAAGCCATCACTTGTGATTGGTCAATTCACTTGCGTTGCGTTACGTCCTTGCGTTGCGTCCTTGCGTTGCGTCGCTAGTGGGAACCACGCTTAAATATGGTCAGTTCATACGAACATTTTCAAATCCATATCCCATAAAATAAAACAGTTTCCAAACATAATTGTTGGTAATACAGACTTTATTTTTTATGCTTAGCCTAATTAAAGCTTATATAATGATTGCGCTCCTTAAAACAACTTTATTATTTAGTATTCTTTAATTGGAGCAAGATATTTACCCATTTTAACATCTATAAATTGTTATTCTAGAAGACACCTTCAAATCATACAATTTTAACATATTTAAAATGATGATGACAACCAATAAAAGTAGTAGAAGAAACGACAATCTTACAATTGATTTAATATTGTTATAATATTTTGTCTCACTGGGAAACCTTGGACAATTTTTGTCAAAATGTTCATAAAAACATGAAAACATTCTCTGCTTTGTTTATATATGAAATTAGGAACAGCAAGACCAGGTTGATACGCGACACTGAATTGCCATTACTTAGCAAATTTCCATGAAATGTATTTGTCGTTTGTTTTGTCTCCGATGTAATCAATATTCTTTTACATGATTGGTCCAGGAAGGCTTAGCCCAGCATGACCGTCTTGTTCAAGGCTGTATTTATCCTTAGTAATAAAGAAGGTGCTTGGGCTCCATTGGGTCTTAAAACGCTAATATCATGATGAAATGTTTCATATTTTGTGTACGGTGATACACTCATCAATGTTTCATATTTTGCGTACGGCGATACACTCATACTATCATTAAATGTCCACTAAAGGCTAATTGAACCTATTGATATGATTATGAATGTGAAAATTATGGAAATAAAGGAGGAAAAGAGGAAAGGTTTTAATAGAAAATTTGGCCTAAAGGCTAGTTGCTTGAGTATTTGTTTTCTTTTTATAAACAGTTTGATGTTCTAAACTAATATATAAATATACTAGAACCCCTATCAAGGGGACACCTTTAGGACCGAACAAAGTGTTTACATAAGGAGGGAAGTTATTGCAAGAGTGTTCTTGTATGTTGCATCACTACCCTGTAGAGACTGGTATTGTCAGAAGCTTAAAGTCTATCTTAAGAACTGATGTACAGTACTGCAATGGTAAACTAAGAGTATTGTGAGAACCAAAGCACCTGGTCTGTATATTAATAATGTATTCAAATATGAAAGAGGTATTACAGTAAATACATTTCAACTTGATGAAAATAATGTACAGAGAAATTATTTATGTCTTTGTTGTAAGATGGCAAGTAAATCAATAGTCAGTATTAGGACAACAACATGGTGTAAACAATAATTGAATGGTAAACTTTTAAAGCATATAGGCCTAGACATAATACACAGTACATCAACACAATTACCTCATATTCATATACAACAGTGTCAGTTTTGTTTTGTTTCTATTTTTAATTTTAAATGTAGAGGAAACCCACCTCCCTTAACACTTTGACTGCCAAACAAGAAGATCTTCGTTTTTGGAAACACAACGCTTGACTGCCAAACACGAAGATCTTCGTTTTTCGCGTTTTTTTACGAAATTCGGTAGATAGGTTAATTATTGGTATATACTATAAATATGAACACTATATTCGGTCTGGACCGTCAATATTTTACAATTTGAAAGTAACTAATCTGGTTACGAACGACTGTTCTCGCGTAGAGCGATGGCTTGGCGCATTGTGTATCCGTCGCGCGCTAGCTATGCCGCCGAAGCATTACAAAGGTTTTTGTGGATTGACATGTTTGTTTGTTATCTGAATAAAAAATAATGGAGTCATTTCAATATGAAATCTTTAATTTTATTATTGTATGTATACCCTAATTGTTTTGGTGTTTTACTGAAAGTGACCGAGTTTCACGCAACAAACTTGTTTTGAAATGGTATGGATATTATCATCAGTTTACTATCTAGGCTAGTAGTACTAAGCTAGCCTAGGCCTAGTCGTAAAACGGTTCCGGACCAACTTTAGGCCTGGTTAACTAGGCCTGGTGTCTTTACTATGTGAATTTTGGCGAAACATTGATGTAAGATTTATGATTTATAAAATGTAATACATTTTTCGATAGTGATAACTTGTTTTTATAGGCCTATCGGTGCCGTGTAAGTAACTTTTTCGTTGTTTGTTGATCTCACCGGGCGATATTTTCATATTGTGATGTCTTGCACAAAATCGCGAAAAACTCAAAAAGTGGGTTACTTTCATTTTACTATTACGATTTACATATTGCGATTTAAAAATCGTTCTTGGTACCATTGTAAACCTAAAATCTTTATGATTATTTTAGTCTAAATTACATATAAATCAGATCACATACATGGTTTCAATCAGCTTTAATAAAAACATCGAATGGGGCTAAAAACACTGGCGGTGGCAGTTTCTAACTGGAAAAACCTCTGGCAGTCAAAGTGTTAATGTACTTATGAACAATATGGCCCTACCATTAATCACTATAATTTATCACTGTACAATCATTTAAACTTAACTATTTATAGTAATAATATAATGACATGTTATGAACAGTTCTAAATTATTATTATTATTATAGCTAAATAACAAACAATGTCAATTTCAAATCTTTCATAATACTAAAGCAATAATTTGAAAAAAAATTCCTTCTTCAAAATATCACCTAGGTAACTAGAAGGATAGCTAAAATAATTAACTTAATAATCATACTGAACAGATTGTGTTGTTATTAGTCAAACACAATAGTAACGTGCACTTAGCTTTATACTTAACATATAAGATCACAACATATATTATATGTTGGAATAGATAACTTTCACAATATTATTTTTGTGTCAAACATTGATAACTTTAACATGTTAAACTTACTCGTTGGAAAAAGTTTTCCCCCGTCTCCCCATGTCCCTCCTCTGCTGCTGTGAAACAAGAAAAGAAGAACAAATTAATAAAAAAAAAGTTAATATAACTTAAATAAAAATGTAATATATTATCAATATAAAGTACAAAGAGAAACTTTATGTAATTTCCTCCCTTATCTACACTACAGTACTATCTCTCCTCTCTGGGCCTCCTACCCCCTTATCTACACTACAGTACTATCTCTCCTCTCTGGGCCTCCTACCCCCTTATCTACACTACAGTACTATCTCTCCTCTCTGGGCCTCCTACCCCTCACTACAGTACTATCTCTCCTCTCTGGGCCTCCTCCCTTTTTGGATTATTAACATTTTAATAATTATTTATTGTACACAAACTGATATATACTAGGTTTAGTTTAAGGGCGACTTCATAATGTATTTCTGACTTTTTGTCCCCACTGCTATTGCCACAACCACCACACCCATCCCTGGCCCCCTTATCCCTTTTACTTGAACTTTTCTCCCCCTCCCTCAAACGCCTAGTATTTATAATTAATAATTTGTTCATTCAGACTATTGGTTTACCAAATTCAACTATTCCTCTTGTATACTTTCTCTATTGCAAAAACAAACAGCTTTAAAGTAGAATGTTTAGTGATTCAATTGAGCATAAAACAAATTTAAATTGAATTTAATCTTATAAACACTTTGCAGGTGAAAAGATTACATTAGATGAAGCCTCTGATGCGTAGTGTCCCTTCTTCTCGTTAGTTAGTTTATCCATTCATACTTCACGTGAAAATTGTAACAGAAAATGTTTCAGTATTCAATAACAGACTCGGATTTCCTTTTCTCTTTAGTAAACTGTTATTTTAGCCAAGACCTTTTACGCATTATTAAACTTGAATGGAACTCTTTAACAATTTACATTTATTAAAATCACAGTTCATTATATATATTATATTGTAAAATTAAAACAACAGAATGGAAACAAATTATAGATTAATTGCCATTTACTGTGGCTTTATGGCATTAACAATGTATTACGTTTTGTAGTCAATTAGGCACCTATATCAAAGGTATGTTTTAATAAAAATAATATAATAATATTTTAGCTAACTGAGTACAAATACATTTCAGGTTTGGCGCAATTTGAAACTAACTATAATATACTTCTTCCAATGAAAGAGAAAGTGAGAAAGTGGAATGGGTAAACAATGACATAATCTGTAATATAATACAGTAGTTTGCAAAACTTTCATACTAAGGAATTCATAATACTGACCTTCAGTAGGCCTACCCAACAAAGTGTCCCCTTAATAGGGGTGTGAGTGTCCTCTTAATAGGGGTGTGAGTGTCCCCTTAATAGGGGTGTCAGTGTCCCCTTAATAGGGGTGTCAGTGTCCCCTTAATAGGGGTGTCAGTGTCCCCTTAATAGGGGTGTCAGTGTTCCCTTAATAGGGGTGTCAGTGTCCCCTTAATCAGTGTCCCCTTAATAGGAGTGTTAGTGTCCCCTTAATAGGGGTGTCAGTGTCCCCTTAATAGGGGTGTCAGTGTCCCCTTAATAGGGGTGTCAGTGTCCCCTTAATAGGGGTGTTAGTGTCCCCTTAATAGAGGTGTCAGTGTCCCCTTAATAGGGGTGTCAGTGTCCCCTTAATAGGGGTGTCAGTGTCCCCTTAATAGGGGTGTCAGTGTTCCCTTAATAGGGGTGTCAGTGTCCCCTTAATAGGGGTGTCAGTGTCCCCTTAATAGGGGTATCAGTGTCCCCTTAATAGGGGTGTCAGTGTCCCCTTAATAGGGGTGTCAGTGTTCCCTTAATAGGGGTGTCAGTGTCCCCTTAATCAGTGTCCCCTTAATAGGAGTGTTAGTGTCCCCTTAATAGGGGTGTCAGTGTCCCCTTAATAGGGGTGTCAGTGTCGCCTTAATAGGGGTGTCAGTGTCCCCTTAATAGTGGTGTCAGTGTCCCCTTAATAGAGGTGTCAGTGTCTCCTTAATAAGTGTCCCCAATAATTGTGTAAAGGGTCTTTTACATCTGGTCTGTTCTGGCTCGGGCAAATAAAATTCAACCTCAATGTCTGTTATAGCGCATTGTGAAAACAAAACATTCAGGTTCAAATTTATCTGCCGGAGCAAGGGTCAAAGACCCTTTAGTGTACATATTATTATATATTGGCTTGTGATTGTTTCTCCTTAATTTTTTGTTTTGAACGGCAAAGCGTGGTTCCCACTAGCGACGCAGCACAAGGACGTAACGCAACGCAAGTGAATTGACCAATCACAAGCGATGGCTTATTCGCTTGTGATTGCTAACTGTCTATAACTTCGCTTGTCATTGGTTAAAACGCTTGCGTTGCGTTTACGTCTTTGCGTTACGTTCTAGTGGGAACCAAGCTTTATAGGGATATCCCAAAAGAGATGTTCTACTCTATAGGGCATACAAATATAGGTCCAGTGTAATTTCAGAGTGTTATATTTTGTTATTACTGTATAGTTAGACGTTTACAACATTCTTGATATTAAGTTTAATAAATGTCCATATTTATCATGTCTTAAAAATTAACTGTGCTTATTTCAGTAATCATTTTATTTTCCACACACTCGTAAAATACATGAATTATGAGGGGAAAAAAAAAAAATTTGTTTGCATTGTATGGAAGGAGACTATATTTAAATCATTATAATAATTAAAGTACTGTATTCTAATATCATGGCTATACTTGCACAAACATTTTAAATTAAATTTACATAATTGTGTGGGTTTTTATATAAGATATCCCATCTGTAAATTAGGTGAGTAAGCAAGGTAGATTTTCTTGGAAATCTATTAGCTATTTAATGGTCATTGATCTCTATCTATTTATAACTGTCAGGTCAATTCCAAAGTACTTTAACATTCTTTTGAAAATATTAAGATACATTAAGCCCATTTCTCATGTAAATAACATTATAAAACTGTCTAAATCGCATTCATCATCTTAAAGTATGTGCAGAAGTAAGACCAATATATACTCTGGGTTCTGTTACTATTTATTGTCAATGTACAAATGTGTTAGCTTTAATTACTCCATCAATAAGTATGTTATGTGAAGTTCTTTTTCTTTAAAATCAGCAAATTAAATTACTAAATATTTATTCTGTCAATTAACCACAAATAAGAGTACAGTAGGATCAGTGTTTGAGTGATGCCACTACACAAGGCTTAAACACAACTTACAAAATTCAAGAACACAAAATCCTAGCCTACGGCTGGGTCAGTGCCATTTTACTTCATCCTTAATTCTACTAGTACCGGTAAATACATTCTTTATCATCAATGAAAGTGTCTACAAAATCTAAATTCAATCTCAAAATGTTTTAGCCTTATAAGCACTACTGTAAATTATTTTAGTGAAATATTTATGGGTTTAATATGTCAGTACTGGTGCATGTTCAAAATATGCAGAATATATAAAATACACAAAATTATGATTTGGCCAACAATTATGGGAAACAAACCCAGAGTAAAATACAACAATGGAAAAAAAACCACACAAACACTCTGAAAAGCACTGATTCCAGATTTTCCTTGACCAAAACATAGCGTGATGGCCTTTAATGCGCACACTCAGAAACATGTCTGGGACCTGTTGATGGGACAAATAAACTATGGAATGTTTTATCTGGCTACCGAAATTAATTATTGCAGCAATGTAGGCTCACAAGCAATAAATATTTTACAGATGCCAACATTTTATCTACCATTAAAGCATAGGGTGTACAAAAAAGTGAAAACCTCACCCTAAATTATATGTATGTGCGAGACTTTTGACCTCTCCTAATATAAATTCAATCATTTTTCCAGAATGTAAAACAAACTTTGTCAATAATATAATCAATTTTCTGTAATTTCAGAATCTAGGTACTTCATTTATTTGATAGAGTAAGCTGCTTTTTTTGTTGATATATAGATTGTTTATCATTATTGATCATGTTGGCACAATTTCAAAGTACCACCTGTCCAAAAACTTGCTTATAACATACTTTACCCCCAATCTGTCACATTCTTGAAAAAAATGTACAAAAAAGTCATTTAAACATTAAATAGTGACAAAGTACTTCCTTCTAAAATAATGCATGAAATGGCATGAATAATAAAATTAATAGAGTGAGATTTTGCTATGGTATGACCCGTTATCAGCAGGGAGATACAGTACCTGGTATCAGTAAATTGGCGTTCAAATACTCAATTGATTATTCCTTATAGTTTACATCCATAGTTAAAGATACAATAATATAATATGGATACATAACAATTTAAACAGTCAATATATTTTACAACTCAAATTGTAAAACTGATAAAGCATAAAATAAATACAAACAAGCTTTTTTCTGCAACAGATGGTATAGCCACCTAAGTTTTGAAGTATACAAGACACTTGCACGGCTAATTTACCACTTAGATGAAGCGGTCCCAATCCAGGTGTGTGCTTGCAAATATCAAACCATCACACGAATGCTTACGCATGAATTCCCTCGCCATCTACTGTTGCACGTGAGCGTTAATTAACCCTTTATAATAACAACCAAATCAAATGTATGAAAGGTTGCAGTAACAATGAGACGCTGGTAACATCTTGCTATAACGTGCTTCAGTAAACTTTAATCATTGAAAAGACGAGAGTTTTAGTTTCATTAACTAAACAAGTCTACAACTTTTCCGTGGGAAGTATAAAATCTAAACAGCAGTTTATTTAACTTTAGTTTATGCCTATCTTGAAGATTTCATCTCCGGGAGTCTGCATTTAATGGAAAAACCTTCAATTGAAAGTTAATAATTATTCATGTTTGTATTTGAAATCCATTACAGTTAACTATTTCACAATAATATAATATAACTAAATTTTGCCCTGGGAAAACACATTTTTTATACAAGCTAGTATGCTACAAGCTAGTATGCTACAAGCTAGTATGCTACAAGCTAGTATGCTACAAGCTAGTATGCTACAAGCTAGTATGCTACAAGCTAGTATGCTACAAGCTAGTATGCTACAAGCTAGTATGCTACAAGCTAGTATGCTACAAGCTAGTATGCTACAAGCTAGTATGCTACAAGCTAGTATGCTACAAGCTAGTATGCTACAACTTATTTTCATTGATCAGACACTACAGTACCTACTGTAAACATTTTCCGTTGTTTATGAGCTTAATCAAATGGTGTCAAAAATCAATAAAGGTGATAATTTATTTGGAATTGCATTGCATAAGCATAACATTTAAATTAAATACATGTTTATGCTCCAAATTAATGAAGAGTTGTACAGTATAAACAGAATATGAACATTTTTTGTTTTTAGTTTTTACCACCTGTGGCTATTCAAAGGCAGCATTTCAATGTGTAAAGATGTTTGGTTCTTTTCCAATATTGTTCAATTTAAAGGTTGTGAACTCAAATAGTTTCATACTTTCAATTCATTTAACAGTCAATAAACACATCTTTGTTAAATTTTTCTAACTTTTTTTAATTGTTTCAAGAAAGTGTTTAGTCAAATATTCTATCAAAGTAATAATACATATAATACATTTCGACTGTTATAGTGTACATACAGTACAATTATGGTCGAAAAGTCATTAAAGAGGTGAAGCCAATACAAATATGGTAGTGATATTTCCAAATATGGTACTGATATGTCCAAATATGGTACTGATAGGTTATATGTGTTGGACAATTGTATCTCCAATGATAAGAAATTAAGCTAATATCTCCAATGATAAAAAGTTAATCTATGAATGAACCAACCAAAAGATGTTTCAACACATATAACCTATCAGTACCTTATTTGGACATATCACTTACCATATTTGGACATATCACTACCATATTTGTGTACATCAAACTTTTTTTGTCACATACAGTATATCTATCTTGTGTTCTTAACAGTTATTTTATATTGTTAAATGTTTGCATAGAGAATAAACACAGGTAACAAGTGTGTCTACTGTTGTATGTTGATTGTGAACAGGTATTCCATAAAAGTACATATCAAGGGACCTAAGTTATAATTCCATAGAACATGAACATGAGAAAAAACAAATGAGTTTATACACTGGGGTCCAGGTCAACCAACACCTGGTGGTACGGGTACCATGTCATGGACAATATTCTCTGAAATGAAACGCGGCCATAAAATTGTCACAACTATAACTGTTGAAACAATCCTTAAGGTATTATTTGAACCTTGGTATAATAATCTTTACCTTATTAACAGGTGGTGATATTTTAGTTTCAACCCTAAAAATAGTTAAATAGTAAACTTCCGAATACCCATACTGTAGTTTTAATATAGACAAAAGATAATCAAATGAATTTCGTGAAACTGTTGAAATAATCATGATGGTATTATTTGAACTTTTAGTATAATGATCTTTAACTTATTAAGTTTCAACCAACCTCCAAATATCCTTACTGATCCCTGTAAGTTCTGTACTGTAGCTCTTCATATCAAAAGATATTCAATTGTACAATGATGTACTGTACATTTCATAATTATGGATATACTGTACACTAATGGGTTCCATATTTTTATTGTGGTCTACCACACTGATATTTTAATAGTAAAACAATTAATGAAAATTTCATAATGTATTCTATAGAACTGTACCAATAGCAATTGCATGTTTATTTCTTTTAAATAAACTTTTCAGATGAGACTATTTATTACAATTGATTCTTTTAGTAACAATAATAATAAATGTAAACTTCATGCACATTTCATAACAACATTAACATTCTTGTTTAGTTGTTTCCTATTCCTATTTTCCTTATGAAATGGCCAATTTAATTTTATTTCATTTAATTCATTCAATTTTTTATTCTATTTTTTTTTTGCATTGTTTTATTTTGTTTATCTAAAGGGTCCCTAATGATGAGCTTTGGCTGGATGGAACACCCTCATAAAATATTGCTGAGACTCGATTGAGATTAAATTTTGTTCAGATCGTGGTACAGCATACCAGTACAGTGTTTAAACGTGATTTTAAAATCTAAATAAAGAACGAATGAATGAGACAGTATATAGTAAAAGTCAAGCGGCTTAGTGGATGACAGATTAAATATATGTAATATACTTGTGCTAATTATAACTGTATATTGCAAGATGCATTCTCTAAACTGTCAATTATCTGTTATTTCAGAAAGTCCTACAATTTATACTACTTTATGTTAGGTACCTTTCTCTATAGCAACTGAAGCATTATTAATATTCTTGTTCAAGGCTTAGACACAAGAAGCCATTAGTTGCAACGATAAATACAAACGTTTCTATCCAAGAAAACATGTGATGTCAGCAATTAATAAATACCTAAAGTCACTGACGCTGTAGCAATGGAACCGTTGCTAAGCAATTGTAAATACAATACCTTTAACATCAATATATCTACTAATACCATTGCAAAGGAATAGCTCGTATGAAATTATCAATAAAGGCATTCACGATTATACAGCAAGTTGGGTTGAATTTTCACTGGATATTGGTTATCTGTAATAAAGTCTTAAAATGTATGGTGATTAAACGACATTATCAAAAATGATTGTATATTAATGTCATACCATAATAATTTACAAAACTGTGTAAAAGTAAACCTATCCAAATAGACAGGTAGGAAACTAGGTCAGGTTGGTAGTGACATGTTTGGAATAGTGACACATTATAATTGAATGGAAAAAAGATTATGTATTTTTAGTAATTATAAATGTTCTCACATTTCTTTTTATGTTGTTTGTTGGTAATGTTCGCTTATTTTGTGAATTCCATGTTTGTGGCATGAGACTAAAACTGTAAGTGTAAAGTTACATTTTTCAAAATAATCATTTTCAATAGTTATCTTAAAGAATAACCAATAGGAATCTGCATAAACTTTAACCACAACCGTATTATTTAAAATCTAAAACCGAGCTCATACATAGCAGTCCCAGCATGCCGAGTGAGTCACATATTTCAGGCCAATAACAGATCTTCTAACTGACCCTTCGCACAATGTGGTCAATTTTAATGTGTTGAATTTATTTATAATAGAATTCCTATGAGTTATTAATATAGAAATCAATAATACATTTAAATATATACAGTGACTCTATTCCAAATACTGTATATAATTTTAAACTTTGATATTTACTTCTTTTACAGTACTATAAAGTTTTACAGTATATCACCAAATAAATATGGGAATTATATCAGCTTTTATCTTTGGGGATGTCAGAACTAAACTCATCTTAAATATCAAAGCTTCATCTGGTGGAAAGGTTTCTTGACAATTAGGCTTTAATTGAGGGTTTCCATGGTACTGTACAGGTATGTTAAAATGAGCTAATTCTTTACAACTTCCATATGGCTTGTAAACAGAATATGACAAGGTTAGATTGGTTTACAAGATATTCTGACAAAAATCTGTTGTCAAGGTTAAGATGGTCCGAGTTTAATAAGGTTTATTTAAATAGTTAATATTAGAAGAATAAGATATTTAAGTCAATACATATTATTGTTGTTGCCAAAAAAAATAATAATAATAATGAAAGAATAGGGTCAAAGGGTCTTAAAAGGGATGAGTGAGAATGATTAAGTAATTTCGTCTTTTAGTAGATTCTGACAATATTTGAAACATTTATGAATCAGTGTACGAATATTCTACACTCTACAGTACTTCAGATGTCATTTGATATGTTGCAATAAAGTAGCCTACATTCTAGTAATAATGTTTTGAAAAACATATTTACAAATAGAGTAGAATAGAAAAATGCACAGTAGTATAAGTTTGATGATCTCATGACAAACACAATGGCTTACTACTTTAGGAAATCCTTAAAAGATTATTCTCTTCCTACTGTTAAAATAATTCAAATACTTCTACAGTATTTCCTATGATTCGTGGAAGAAAATGAAAAAATCAATATATAATATTTATGTATTTATCTAACCTGACAAATTTATAATAATACAATGAAAGTTTTTCTGCTGAGTAATTAAAAAAAAACAATCTATTTTAGTTAGAATTATATTTTTATAAACAACAAGATACAATACTCCTGCCACATTTTTTAATGTTTAAAACATTATTTTGAGAATTTTCAGTGAAAATATCCATGTGCAAATGATAGTCAAATCCGATGACATTGGATAAAGCTACAGTACCACCGTTAAATTTTCAAGTCTAGTGCGAACAAGGCTTTATTCAGACTACTGTATTACGTCAGTTATATTCCTCTTTACACACAAACAAAATAAGAACATTTTGTGAAAGCATTTATTTTTAAAATATAAAGTTTTTTTAGTTGATGATGGATTTGATGAGCACATAATAATGACTTGCAACTTAGGAAATGATTGTTGTCATTTACCATTAAGTTATTCACCCATCTGTAACCCCAGGGATTCCTGCTGTGAAGTAATGGTAAAGAGATCATGTTGCTTACAAAATAGGTATCAGCAAACAGACCATCAATTAGCTTCCCTTGAGGGTTCTAATATAGTTTTAATACCAATAACAATATTTAGCAGACACTCCCTCTAGCAAATTGTGAAATTATATTACAAACTGAAGTATTTTTCTGCTGCTAAAGCTTGGTTCCCACTAGAACGTAACGCAAGGACGTAAACGCAACGCAAGCGTTTTAACCAATGACCAGCGAAGTTATAGACAGTTAGCAATCAAAAGCGAATAAGCCATTGCTTGTGATTGGTCAATTCACTTGCGTTGCGTTACGTCCTTGCGTTGCGTTGCTAGTGGGAACCACGCTTAAGGAAATAACTGATTATTGTACACAATAAAGGTAAAGGTATAAATCCCGTATTCATTTATGAACGTAGGAGCTCATTTTACTAGCCTCAGCATTATGTGATATGGTGGCCAGTTCCTTTGCACGCCACATTATCCCTAATATTTTTAACAAGATACTTATTTACAGCTGAGTATACTGGGAGTTGTTGGGAATTGAACCCGGATCTCTTTGTATGACAGTCAAGTGTCCTAACCACCCGTCTACCAAATTTACTGTGTGAATAAATTACCATCCATTTTTTGGCAACAGAAACATGACAAATTGTCAATAACCGACAGTTAAATAGCGTTCTCAAGATAATGCGTAAAAACACCCAATCGACTGCAGTTTTTGTAAAAAGGTTTATTCGGCAGCGCTAGAATCTAACACTTTGATAATGAAAGTACATGATAAAAACAGTGAGTTAGAGTGCATGACATATCAAAACAAAAGAAAATAACAAGATTTGCCTACAATACAAGGTTAGATTATTATTTTCTCATAATATGTTGGGTGTAAAAATAACAAGGTTGGTTACATATCATACTACAGTATATGCATGACTTTATAGAGATAAATGAATCACTAGATACTAACTAGGAACTTTGTAAAAACTGTCAAACTAAATAAAATCTTTTGTTTATGAATGATCTTTCCTAATTCTTGAATGTTTTGTTCACTAAATAAATGAAAATATATTGATCAATTATTTGTGGCTTGTTTGTAGACTGTGACAACAGAATTTACCATAGCCAAATGAGAAAGAAATTAATAAGCATGCCAATTTTGTTTTAAAAAATTTGATCTTTATTAAAAATGGGATAGAAACAAAGCAAAACAAAGGCATTCTTGGCTAACTGTTTGATGACAAGCATGATATGGTTCTTTTGAAGCTTTTAAGGTTTCTGAATAAAGTACATCAAGTATGAAATTGGAAATTTTTTTTGATTGTTAAATAATTTATAAGCACAGTAAATGCAGTCAACCATTACCAAAGAACCAACCTTTATTCAATCACAATAAAGAATGTTACTGTTTTAATCCACTGATCCTATGTTTAAATTTATTAAAGTATACATTATAACAAACATACGTTTTAACTTGTTTGAAACTGATGGCCAGTTTTTTCACAAACAGATGGGATAAATTGAATTTCACTTGAATATTTTGGGTATGAATCCCATAGCCAGGATTTTTACACAGGGTTTTTTTCGCAAGAAGGGGAAATGAAAGCATAGCGTATTATTTACATCTACTATTTACCAGCATGTTTGCTGCTGGTCTGTAGTTTTAAAAGGGAACTTCACAGAAAAGGAGGATTTTTAGGACCCGGCATTGGTTAAAGTACTCTCATTAAGATTTTATTTTTACTTTTTGTACTGTAGGCCCAGAATTAGTTAAGGTACTGATATTACAGAATACTTGAGCAATTGAAAATAGTTTTTTTTCTATTTTATGAAATTATATCTTTAATGAGCAAATGATAATAATTTTAAAATAAGAAATTTATTGTTTACTTCTCTCTTCCTGGTGTATATATTATCATTTAATATGTAAAAATACTAACATATTAATATTATTTAATTTATCTGCGTCTTTCTTAGGTTTGCTGAAATGTCAGGTCAAAAAAGTTCTCAATAAGCAGAGCAATGTAAATAAATTTTACTTAAGTTCATAATAATATTTCAACATTTTATAGCAAAATGAGATAAAGAAAGAGATAAGCACTTTCCATATATGAGAATAGTTTTAAGACTACACACATTTACTGTTAGTGTTGGTATATTTAAATTTAATAGGCCTAGATAGTAATAATAATAATTGAATTCCATTGTAAACAATGCATTTTCACATCACTAGTAAAATACAAAACTTAACTTAGGAAATCAGGATAGAAAACCCCAATAAAATGTATTTGGTTACCAGTAGGCCCACTTAAATTACCACATGGTAAACTCCGGAGCACTTTGTACCATGATAGTGACTAAAGTCAGTTGGTAGCAGCCTGGTGTGAGGATGAAAACATTTGACAGCTGAGCAGGCCTAGGCTTAGAACTTACCTTGCAGCATCTGCTCCAGTTTCTTACGATCAACGCGAAAACGATCCTCGCAGATGCTGGGGTCTTGTTCATTTATATCATCTTGAGGCTCTAGGCTGGTCAAATCACTTTCAACATTGTTTTCCTTTTCATATTTCTGCAGTAAATTCCGCATCGTATTATCTACTTCTATGTCCGCCATGGCCTCAATTGTTTATTATTACCGCACTCTACCTGCAGTCGATCGTCTGCGCAATGTTGATTGACTTAAGACCTTATCACTTCACAATAGCACGTACTTAAATCCGCGCCAGAGGATAAATAAAGAAACGTTTTCGTAATTTGTTTTCACAACTTTTTTTAATCCACTCTTTTGTTTGTTGAAGTTGTTCGTGAATCAATATAAATATTGTTTGTTAAATGCGAAGTTGTTTGTAATACTAATATTGTAGTCCAAACTTTTCCAGTCCAAAAAAATTACCTTTAGGATGGTTAGATCATTTATTCTTATTTTCAATAATAGCGCAGTAGGCCTATTAATAATTATTATGTATAGTATACCACACGGCATCAATTGAACAATGATAGAGCAAACTTTTTTTTAAAAGATGGCGTAGTAATCTTAAAGACGGATATAAGTGAGAACTTAAAGTTTAAGTACCGCCCACTTGTTGAAAAGTGCTGTGGTATGCGCAACAACTGAGCATCTGGTTAAAACAATCGATTAAACGAACCGTAATATTAATCAATAGGTCTCATAAATATAAGGAAGTATAAATTATCATTATTATCAATTGTTTATACCAAACCGTAGACCTACATCACTATTGATTACTCCTATAATAATGACATCGTTACACAGCAACCATGACAATCTAATTTATCATGCTACCGTAATTAAATGATTCATTACATTAGTATAATATTAATAAAAAGAAATGAGGAATCTACTTTGTTTAAATATAACGCTTTTTATTATTGTATATCAACATTATTAGTATTCTTGTTTATGGTAACCGATAATCATTGTCTATAAATCATTCAATCAAATCAATCAATCAATCAATCAATCAATCAATCAATCAAATTAATCAATCAATCAACTAAATGTTTATTCTTTCATATTAATTATCTTCTTTAAAGGTTTATCACACCGAGGAGGTTGGAGAGGTTGTGTTGGAAGGGAGGGCAAGAAAATCGCCACTGCTTCTTGTTGAAGGATAAACTTATTCCAGTCAATATTATTATTACTTTTTAAGTATCAATAACAAACAGGCAGTAACTATAACAACCATACATTCATAATGATAATCAATTTTATAATATCCGTTATGTATAATTAATTCTTGTTTATATTTACCATATATTTTATTAGTATTAGTTTATTATCACAATTGTTTAATACCGATATTGTATTGCGACAAGCGTGTCGAATTTTATAATGATTATTATTTATTATTCAAACCGTCCTACCCTATAACAAATGGGAACAAACGATGGGCAGGCTTATGTCGGGAGACGGAAAACGTTAGGAAGAAGGAAGATATAATCATCAATTTTGGTTTTTTTGCATCGCTCCAAGGAACAAGTTACCATCGGTTTACTACGGCTGAAAAATGCCTGGATATTTGGAAACTCGTTACTCGGACTGAGCAATGCGCATACCCCAAAGCACGTTTGGGAAAAGAGAGTCTATGAAAACATCTACCGATAAATATTGAGACGCATGTAATCGGTAGATATAATAATAATAATAATAATAAATAACATTTATAAAGCGCAAGAGACAAAGGTTTCAAAGCGCTGTGTTTTCCAAGATCAGTGCAAGTAGTAGCGTGCGATTATGCTTCTCTGAAGAGATGAGTTTTGAGTTTAGTTTTAAATGTGATAACAGATTTTGATGAGCGTATTTCGAGTGGTAGAGTGTTCCAGAGTTTTGGGGCTGCGACAGCGAAAGCACGATCACCGTAAAACCGAGTTCTGGAACGGGGTCCAGGTTTTAGAAGAAGTCTGCTGGATGAACGAAGCGAAGAGTTGATGAGCGGCGTCTTTTAAAGAAATATTTGTTGTCATAATTATATCTAATTCCACACAAAACCTACATTGTTCGTCAACAGTTTGAATCATGTTTAGGCCTACCAGGAAATGGGCTGATATTAACGTTAAATTAACAATGAATGTCAATTTAGGTAGATATCAATATAGGCCTAGCCGTTCTTTCGCCAACATGTTGCGTTGAACAAATTACCATATACGTCACTTATATATTAATATAATAATACTATTGGTTTTGAATGTCAATATTATTATATTAATGTACTGTCAGTTCATTTTCTATGTCAATTCAAATTATTAAGAGACTCGGTGATGTATTTTATACGCGCATTATTGACATCACCTGTATTTCATAAGTAACCCGGTATTCTTGTAATGAACTTGTTATAATGTTGTTTTACGCAATTATTGTAATTCAACAATTGGTTAAGAATATAGATATCTAAAGTAATGTGATATCGATCTAGTCGTGGCACAAAGAAATTACACGAGGACGATAATGATGTGCTGATGGTGATGATGATGTTGATGATGAATATGATAATGATAAAGAAGATGATGATATTATGATGATGATGATGACGATGATGGTGAAGATGAAGATGGTGATACTGATGATGACGATGATGATATGATGACGATGATGATGATAATGATGATGATAATGATATAAAGACGATGATATGATGATGATGATGATGATGATGATAATGATGATGATGATGATAATGAACAACTGGAGATCATGTTAATGATGATAATGACACATTCGAAATACGTTGTATTAGGTCTACTTCCTTATTATACTATAAAGTGAAGATTCGTTCAATATTTTGCCGAGGGTTTGGGGAGAATTTAGTTCGTGAACTATACCAATTATGAAATGTGCTATTACGTAACTTGAAACTGGTCTACTCAAACTTGTTCATTAAAACAGTTTTATGTGAGGAACGTGTTTCGAGATATGATCATTTGTAAGATTAAAGAGCCGCATAATGATCATGGGATGTGACGTTTAGAAACGGACTGATAGAAACTGAGTAGGATGATCGAACATTCAAAATCCATTGAGAGTGAAGAACGAAGCTGTACATATAATTCTAAGAACTGCAAATCGTATGACGCCTAGAAAATGGTCCATGCATCTTTACGTTACTTCACGTGCAGTATTTATAAACTTCGCTAAACTTTATGTGACAAAAAAGAATGTGATGTGCCCATTATATGGATATGATGATGTCATACCGTTACCATATTTGGGTATATCACTACCATATTTAGGTAGATCACACTTTTTATGTCACTATAGTTTGATAGTGTAGACAGAGATTAAGAGAGAATACAAGGAAGATACAAATCGATAACAAAATGACTACACGTTGGCTACAATTTCGTTTGTCTCTATCTGAAGGAATTTATTAAATTAAAAACTAATAAAAGAGTACAGAAAACAATGCGCTAAAACTATTACAGAGTAGATTGTGATTAGTATATTTTATCTAGAAAGCAAAATATGTGTACATCATACATGATTTATACATTTAAACAACAAGATATTTCATTAAAGACAACACAAAATATCAACGTCACATTTTATACTATTCTTATTTGATACAAGGTCTGAACACGACTTCTCAAATATCTCAATTAAAGACCACATCTCTGTAAGCTCAGGTATTGAATAAATGGTCCTTCATTAAGATTATTCTATAATGGTGATTGCGGACTAGTCCATTTTGGTCCAGAAGTATCCTAGGAACTTTAACTTTTCGTATCTAAGACTCTGGAGAGCACGGGCGATTGTCGGTTTATCCAGGTAAGCTAGGCACGAAATAGACTCAATATATAATTGTTAAAAAAATCTGTGCACATTTAAGACCTGAGGAATATGGAGTGCAAGAAAAAGAAGAAATAGACAAAACAATAATAAAAATAGCCAACATGGTCATTGGTAGGATTTTGTTACAAGAGAAAATGACAAGCATGGTTCCACTTGGCCCTGTCATTACCTGTAATATACATTATTGCAAAAACACAAGTTATGCCAGCAAAAGTTTACCAATATCGAACACAAGTTATAACTTTACCAATATCGAACTATCTGAAAACCCAAATACAGACAGTTGACCGGGTCCAAATGGTCCTAAATCCTTGTTTTAACCATTAAAACAAAAATGGAAAACCAGACATATTGTTGCAATGGTGTCCAGTATTGGGAGAGTTGATAGTAATGGACGTTATGCTTAAAATAGATTAAACCTTTCTTAAAATTGACCACCCATAAATTAAACCAAAGGCGTTTTTCTTCTTGTATGTAGGGCGTGTAGTTTTTAAAGAGTTTAATGTTGTTCTAACAATAACGAATGAGTTTCTCGACGTTCCGATCAATATTCTTTGTCCTCAGGAGTGAGAATGTTATAACTCAACATTGAAAAAGGAATATACCTATGTTATTAGTAAACTAATTCACACAATCATTGTTTAAACTAAAAATTAAATTACTTTAAAAACTCATAAAGTTACATCTTAGTCTTACATATAATAAATTAATTTGTTTAATACACTATTTTGGAAATTAATAAATTCAAATATTCATTATTCCATTTTCATTGGTTATTTATGGTCAATCGTTTGTATTATAGAAATCATTTAAATTTTGGCCATTATTAGAGAGAGAAATTTAAATTGGTTAAAAAAGTTTCAACATTTGTATAACATTTAATACTTTTTATATAAAAATCATATTAAAATTATACAAAATTATTGGTGAGTATAATTATTATGAAACATTATTACTGAATATAATTGAATTGAATAACTAATAATAAAAATTGTTTTAACTTTCCAGCTCTTTACTTATTGAAAAGAATGAGGGAAATATTATTATTATTCAGGGGTCACCCCTTATTCAGGGGCCAACCCCTATTCAGGGACCAACCCCTATTCAGGAGCCACCCCTCATTTGGAGCCACCTCCTATTCAGGGGCCACCCATTATTCAGAACCAACCCCTATTCAAGGGACACATTAATAAATTTGTTTTGTTGCATTATGCTTCAAAATCATGATTAAACTGAATGAAACACATGCATATGACAATCACTTTTTTTGTGATTAATCTTTAACATTTTATGATAAAGCATAACAAAATCAGCCTCATCTAAGCACATTAAATTGCATTATTTAAAAATTCCATACATCATTCGAACTATTTGATCCAAATACTTAAAACTGACGCACAATACTTTACTGTTAAGTAAATGCAGGTCTAGTCAAAAGCACTCCTTTTAATTAATGACTACATATGTCGATTACTCAATTAGCTGGTATAGTAATTAATAATCAGTTTCACAATAATGAATGTAGTTATTAATTAATATATTAGAAAAATGTTCACATTTAAACCAAGGTAATTTTAACTACTACAAATTAACTTGCGTCATGGAGCTAAGTTAATTGGTCAGTTGTTTTTTTTTCAGACATACTGGATAACATTTTAAAAGTAATTCTCCAACCTGAGAATGTTCATTTGTTAAGTTTTCTCGATGTCTCAGTATCCAGTCACGTTGTCTCAGTATCCAGTCACGTCATAGGAGGGCAAAACAAATTAATACATCTAAATCATTATTTATGTTAGTATCATTTTTGGTCAGTTTAGAGTTTTATTCCTTAATTTAAAAATTATTATCAATATACCTTTACATTATTTTTCTACCCCTTTATAATTATTTTTTTTTTAAATAACACTCTAAAATGCTTAAGATTAAGGCACCCACAAAAGATAAAAAATGATGGGGGTTATAATGCTTGATAACAGATTTGGCCAGGTTATTGTTTGGACTTAAGAACTATCTACTGCACTTTACTCTGTAATACCACAATACTACACACTCAAATAATTAAATTGTGTAACATATTAAATACATTATCTTATAGATTGTTGTGTACAGTGACAGGAAAAGAACATTACAAATTGCATTTCAAATGTGAATAAAATATTTATATATCTAAATGATCACGACATTAAATATAGGATACGCTTGGAAAAGGCTTGTAAACAAGTCATGTGACCAGTAGTTTACCTAATAAGGCTTGTCTGTGTACCTAGCAACAAGTTTTTGACTTGGGTACAACTATTTACTCTTTGTTACCTTAAGCTCTGTCTACACTATCAAACTAGTTTGACAAAAAAAAGTGTGATGTGCACAAATATAGTTGTGATATGTCCAAATATGGTATGACATCATCGGCACATCACATTTTGTTGTAACATAAAGTTTAATAGTGTAGACAGAGCTTTAGCAACTGTCGATAGAATTACACAGAGAATGTGACTGTGACCGCCATGTTGTCTTTTATAGCTCAATTGCTCCACTCTTCACCAAATGTTCCTGTAAAGAGTTGTATACCGTCATCTGGTCCTCAACGGGTAGTTGGAACAACTGCTGAATTAGTTTTTGAGGGTTTGCAGTTCTGTGTGAAATAAAGCAAAAAGAACCAGTGCTATTACTTATTAACAATCATTAGCAAACATTGGCAAGATATCAACACACAGACTTTTATTGCCGTTATGCAATAAATTTGGTTGTAGTCGCTGTTTCTAAAACGCAGTAGACAAACAACAATTCAACAGTACGAACATCAGGTATATTCCTTTTATTGTAGCTGGCTTAACATAATACCATGGCTTACCGGCAAGCTGGCTTAACAATACCACTGCTTGCACCAGTTATAACCTTCTATCTACGTTAACACTGTTTCATACACTGTAACACTTGTCCAACTGGTAAACAGTAACTTACTAACATAGATTCCGCATCTCCGTTGCCTAGTTTTATAAGCGGACACATTTGTTATGCAAATTAACAACTTTACGGCTGACTAAGCCAACAACACCGCATGGTGTTTAACAATACAGTACTAACTTTACTGTAGCAACACAGACTAAACGTGTAGACTACCTATATAGTATACCTATGCACAATCCACAGGAGTGCATATATTTATATTTACAAAAATGTACATAAATAATTTACATTATTTGTAACAGCTACCTGTCATAAGCCAGTACAAACAAAATATTATTATATAATAATATGATAATATAATTTTATAAACTCACTTGAGAAAGGTGAAGATGTAGACATAGAGGAATGATGCCATAATAAATTGACAATCAAACCTATCCATGATTCCGCCATGCCCTGGAATAACATCTCCAAAATCCTAAAAAAAAAAAAAATAATGGATTGATTAACAAGTGAAAATTGAATTATGTATTTTTACATATTATCCCCCTGAAAAAAATGTTTTTCCAATTTTTTGGGTTGAATATGCCATTCTAATGTCACATAATAGTTATTCACTTTGAAAAAAATTTGGATTGAAAAAAAAAAATTATTTACTTAAAAAACTGTAATTTAAAGCAAAAAATAGTCAAATTGGCTGTGAAAACATTATTTTTTCAGGTTTATTTTCTACGGAAGAGACTCACTTGATTAAAACTACAAAATGGCCTATTCATTTTACACGTTTTTAGGGACAATACATCTTGAACATTTGGCAAATAGCTCAAGAGGAAACCATGGCCCAACACAGTAGTGGGATTGATACATTGATTGAAGAAACGTCTAGAATTGCAATTACCTTAATTTTGAATGCTCTTTTGAATCCGCTTGCAAAGAAGCCACCGAATGGCCCCACCAACGAGGCAAAGGCTGCAATCACAACAGCGTGTAGCTGCGCTGGATAAAGTGTTACTGTACTCAGTTGGAATCCAAGCTGTAAGAATAAAAAAAGTCCTGATTGTATTACTAAAGCCTTGTCTACACTATTTAACTTTATGCGACAACAAATGTGATGTGCCCATATATGGACATGATGTCATATCACTACCATATTTGAGAATATCACTACCATATTTGGGAATATCACTACCATATTTGGGAATATCACTACCATAAATGTTCAATGCCTTAAAATGTTGTTGCACGTCAAGAAAGTTACAAATATAAAAAAAAACAAAACATGTTTAAAGTGGTATATTAGATTTTCAAAGGAATTAAAGCTCTGTTCACACTATCAAACTTTATGTTTGATCTATATATGGACATGATGATGATGTCATACCAGTACCATATTTGGGAACATCACTCTTTATTGTGTAAAACTAGTTTGATAGTGTAGACAGAGCTTAAGAATACTTACAATACCAAAGGCATCCTTCAAAATCATTGGCAAGTGGTACTCCTTTAGGTGGAAGGTTGAACTTGGAGTACATCTCATCACAAAGCTGTGACTCTCTGAATCAAACTAGTAAAATGAAAACAAGGATTTTACCTTAATTTTGGCATTTAACAAAAGCTGTCGCACTGATGGCAGAAAAGTGGAATGTTATAAATTTGTCAGATGTAGGTAAATAAATCAAACTTCTATATATGGTTCATTGTACCGTAACAGGTGTTAATAAGTGAGGTAATACATACTCAGAAGCGTATTAAGGCTAATATACATGATGAGCTTTGGCTGAATGGGACAACCCCCATAAATATAGTTGAAATATATAGAAATACACTGGACAATGTGTTAAGACTTTTAGTTATTATGTTCCTTTCTTAACCACGATTCACTACTTACAACTTACAAACTAACTAAATTAATATTATCATCAAATAAAGAATTACGTACCATAGCAGGGCAAGTAAGATATGGATGTGGAGCCAGAATTGCTGCAAACTGAAAGACAAATTTACAAGTAACTGTTATCAATGACATAAAATAGCAATTCAATATTCAGTATACTGACAACTAAAGCTCTGTTTACACTATCAAACTTTGTGACAAAAAAACATTTAGATGTACACATCTAGTTTGTGTGCACATTGCTCGTGTAAAGAACCTAGTACATCTTTCAAGAGTAGGGGTTAACCCCAGTGTGCTAGTTCACCATAATTGGTTGCCGGTGGCACAATGGGACCCTTTGGGGAGAAGAATGTTGTTGAAAAGATGTAACAAAGTCCACAGCGTCCTGATCATTTGTAAAAATACTTACGAAAAATGCAAAAACAAGTGTTGAAAACAGAGCACCAATAAAGCCTTCCCATGTCTTCTTGGGTGATAGCTTGATCAACGATGTACGACCAAAAAAGAATCCTGCAAAAACATGTTACAGGGTGTTGAGAATCTCAAAATGTAAAGATTCTGTATTCTGTATTTATCTATCTATCTATTTATGCTGTATTTTATCTTTTCATGAATACAACTTGCTTACCAAACATATATGCCATGATGTCATTACAGATCACAGATAATGTTGAGATAATAAACCATATGAGACCTTCAAACATGGTTTGAGTAAGCAGATTGGATTGTGAGACAACAATGAGGAGTCCAATATGAGTCCAGCCAAACTAGGAATAAAAACAATGTTACAATGTAGTGAAGCTGTAGCTTGGTGGTTAACATGCTTGCCTTCCTATCCCAAGGTTCGGGGTTCAATCCTGGCATCATGCCAAGGGTTGTAACTCACGACTCTTTCAACTCAACTCCTTAAGCCTCAAATAAGACTTATATATTTATTATATTATAAGCACGACAAATTATAAGGTAGTTTATCCATCCTGTAATTGGCGAGTCTGTGCTTGCTGTTGGATGCAAATGAATTTGTTTTTAATATGGAGTTGTAGTTACGTATTTGGCTGGCAATACTTGGATTTAACATAAAGTTTGTTTATGTAGATCTGTTTGTCTATTTACCAATGCTAAATGTAACAATAATCACATGAACTGTCATGAAAGGCTATACTTACCAGAGTGAATTGCACAAGATAATAATTCTTTACAAGCGATAGGACAAAGAAGATAAAACCTAAAAAAAAAATATATATATCATCTAAAAGTAGAATATAAATATGAAAGAGATCTACTTAGTATGCAGTGAGGGTATAGTTGTAGGACTATATCATTTGTGAACACATTCATTATCTGTAAACTTACCAAATATATACAAGATGAAAGAGATGAATCGATAATAGTCTATAAGAAATTGGAGAAATTCCTAAAGAAAAAAAAAAAGAGAAAAAACTGGAACATGAATAAAAGAAAAACAAAATATTACTGTATGGGGTGAGATTTTCAAGATCAAAAGGTAATTTAAATCAATATCTTGGGTACTGGGAATTATATAAAATGGCAGATATTAGAAAAAGTTGTAATTCTGACCTGAATACAGTGGTCTAAAGGCTACTACATCTTGGATTCAAAATATATTAATATTCATCTTGTAATTTTCTGAATATCTGATCATTGGTAAATAAAAAATTGAGAAGAAAAAAGTAATTATTTAGCAATGACTTACAAAGTCCCTGTGCAAAACAATGCCAAAATAGTCCTTTAAACTCTGTCCATACACAAAGTAATTGGCACACAGAAGAAAATACCAGCTGAGTGAGCGGAACCATGGCAAGTCTTTTGATCGGTAGACAGCGTAACCGATACTGATTATTTCATGAAAGCACATCATCTCGATCAATAGCACCTACAAAAAGCAAATATAATTAACTTTTATCTTTTCTCACTAAATTTTTAATCATTATCTTTAAATATTGGCGGTATCCTACTACAGAAGTTGGTAGGGTTCTATTATATTTTAGTTAGTTGTTGGTAACAAGTTAGTTGTTGGTAACAAGTTAGTTGTTGGTAACAAGTTAGTTGTTGGTAACTAGTTAGTTGTTGGTAACTAGTTAGTTGTTGGTAACTAGTTAGTTGTTGGTAACTAGTTAGTTGTCGGTAACTAGTTAGTTGTCGGTAACTAGTTAGTTGTCGGTAACTAGTTAGTTGTCGGTAACTAGTTAGTTGTCGGTAACTAGTTAGTTGTCGGTAACAAGTTAGTTGTCGGAAACAAGTTAGTTGTCGGTAACTAGTTAGTTGTCGGTAACTAGTTAGTTGTCGGTAACTAGTTAGTTGTCGGTAACTAGTTAGTTGTCGGTAACTAGTTAATTGTCGGTAACTAGTTAATTGTCGGTAACAAGTTAGTTGTCGGTAACTAGTTAGTTGTCGGTAACTAGTTAGTTGTCGGTAACTAGTTAGTTGTCGGTAACTAGTTAGTTGTCGGTAACTAGTTAGTTGTCGGTAACTAGTTAGTTGTCGGTAACTAGTTAGTTGTTGGTAACTAGTTAGTTGTTGGTAACTAGTTAGTTGTCGGTAACTAGTTAGTTGTCGGTAACTAGTTAGTTGTCGGTAACTAGTTAGTTGTCGGTAACAAGTTAATTGTCGGTAACTAGTTAGTTGTCGGTAACTAGTTAGTTGTCGGTAACTAGTTAGTTGTCGGTAACTAGTTAGTTGTTGGTAACTAGTTAGTTGTTGGTAACTAGTTAGTTGTTGGTAACTAGTTAGTTGTTGGTAACAAGTTAGTTGTTGGTAACTAGTTAGTTGTTGGTAACAAGTTAGTTGTTGGTAACTAGTTAGTTGTTGGTAACTAGTTAGTTGTTGGTAACTAGTTAGTTGTTGGTAACTAGTTAGTTGTTGGTAACAAGTTAGTTGTTGGTAACAAGTTAGTTGTTGGTAACAAGTTAGTTGTTGGTAACAAGTTAGTTGTTGGTAACTAGTTAGTTGTTGATAACTAGTTAGTTCATGGAGGTATAAATTTTTATACCTCCATGGTTAGTTGTTGGTAACTAGTTAGTTTTTGGTAATTAGTTAGTTGTTAGTAACTAGTTAGTTGTTGGTAACAAGTTAGTTGTTGGTAACAAGTTAGTTGTTGGTAACTAGTTAGTTGTTGGTAACAAGTTAGTTAGTTGTTGGTAACAAGTTAGTTGTTAGTAACTAGTTAGTTGTTGGTAACAAGTTAGTTGTTGGTAACTAGTTAGTTGCTGGTAACAAGTTAGTTGTTGGTAACAAGTTAGTTGTTGGTAACTAGTTAGTTGTCAGTTACAGTACTAATTACCTGTGTCAGCAACTAGTTAGTGTACCCAGAAACGTACTTACCAGAATAGTCAATGCTACTGGTCCCATCCAAATAATTAAAACAAAGCCTAGGATAAGCAACATGGAAAAGAAACCACGAATAACCCAATTCTGCCATCTAAAAAAAAATAAAATAAATAAAAAATTTGCAAATTTCGTTTTATAATAGGAACCACAAATGAAGATTTAAGTAAAGATAAGAAAATGTTGAAAATAAGGGAACCAATGGGAAAGAAAAACAAAAATATGTGTAAATAATAATCAATAGCACGTTTTGAGAATTGTGCATTATAATATGATTGTAATGAAAAACAATACAATGGTGACATTTAAATGTATTATCTGATACTGTATGATCATTAAACATTCAAAAGTTATAAATATTAAAGATGTCTTGTCTCCTAAAATCACAAAACATTCATAAGAATTAAATTTAAAATTAAATGTTAACAGACTATGAATAGAAATTAGTGGATTAAAAAATGTTTACACTTTACTTTACTGCAATGGATAAAAAAACACAATTATACTATAATTACAAATTAGACTCTGGTTGCCAATTAAGGGATTTCTACTATTATTGTAAGTTTCTGCTGGAAAATTAGATAAATATAACATTTTGAATTCATTATTTTCTTTTATATACTAAATTGTTTTATTATTTTTGTTCTTTTATTTTTTTTATCAATCCCATTACGTCATTTGGATTGTATTCTAATACCATTAAGTTCTATCTTTATTTTCTATTATTGACAGTCGCTGTACATCATTAATGAGATCGTGCAAAAGCTTATCAGATGATCCCTGCAGAGGAAGTGAGTATTTTACATGATTTGTTAATTGCCACTTTATTGATAATTAACTCTAATAATGATGGATATGCTATGTTCAAATTAAAATAGAATTCTGTGTTTGCAACAACATGAGATTATATTTCGATATTCCATTTATAACAATCTAAACATGAAACCACTAGAGACTTTACCTGTAACCAGCCTGCCATATTATTTTAAAAGAATTTCTATTTTAACTAGTTTAGTTATAGTTAGAACATGGAGATATTACCTCCATGTTTAGAAGCTACTGTAGCTAGAATATAATATAATACTATTATGCCAAGATCCAAGACATTTTATTGGTCCATTTTAAAATGGAAATACTTTTTGCTTGGCATAATTAAGACAATAAAACAACAAGAAAATTACATCACATTGCAAAAGGCTTAATTGTCAGTGAATAATTTGTATAACATAATAATACAGTACTGACCAATATTTCATTTTTTGTTCGCATTTTGATAATTCATTTCTCTTTTAATTTAAATAATGTATTTCTTTTATAATGAACAATTTATTGTTTACGAAATGTTATTTTGAAAAATAAATATGATAAAAATTTAAAGAAGAGCCCCTACCTTTGTGGAAGTCGTTTTAAGATTGTAGGCACATGATCTTTCTGAGCAGGTATTGGCGGTTCATTTATTTGTGGTATCCCAACCGTCTCTGGAGGGACACATCCAGAGCTTGTCGGTGGCTGAAAACATAATAGATAATAGTTTCACAATGGTGGATAGTAGATACTTTAGAAATGATAATTAACAATTATTATAATTGCTTTCTGAAAAAAAAATTACATCAGTTTAAATACAATTCCATGAGGTTTGAAGACCATCTGTTTTATTTCAGATCTATAATGTTTTACACTAGATAATCAACATACACCTTTCTCTACAAGTATGGTACATTTAACTTAACACCTATTCTTATATTGAAACATTGAGGAAATAAAAAAACCAATTTAAAAATGGACTGGAAAATTGAATCTGACCCACGCTGAACTTTTGAGCACAGTTCTTTTTAACATTGTAATATAAGATCTTTGTAGAGAATTCATGCAAAAATGTTATGGCATAATGATCTCTGTTTCATGTACAATAATCAATTAAGAACTGGTGCTGTCCCATTAAGATTCAAACAGAGTAAAATGGGATAAAAATGGTGGTACCTACCCCTCCCAATGGCAATTCGGGATCTATATCTACAGTTCTAGATCTGAAACACAAAAAGACATGGACGTGCACATTCAATCATGCAGTGCTCAATTAAAAGGACTACGAAAGTACTATAGATGGGAAAGGATGATTTGAAATAGGATTTCTGGCCATTTATTAAAAATTATACAAAAGGATGCTTGGACTAGGTCATAGAGATATTATAATATCTCTATGACTAGGTGTACGTTACTTTTGATTACATTATACAATAATATGCCAAAATATTTTAAATTAAAATATATTGTTGGTTGTAAATTAAAGTGTATTGTAAAGTTGTAAGTGTAATGTATGAAAAAACAGAAAATGATATAGACAACTATAAAATATTTAATTTAAATTAGAAATGGAAATTAGTGTAAAGTTTAAAAAGATCCAAGAAATAAAGGATGAAAGATCAGAGAGCTAATTTAAAAAGAAAACATTTATAAAACTGTAATTTAAACGGTGGTAAAAATAAAGAAATGCAAGATTGCTAGTTGAAACATTAATGGTTAATTTTTATCAAGCAAAATTAAAGCATTTACTCCCAGGATTTGCTCTCCACAGTTAAACATGAATCAGTGTACAGTTTATGCATTAAAAAAAGGCCTAGGATTAAATTAAAATAGGTCTAGCCAGCTAGCCTACTACACAAAAGAAGCCTACTAACTAAGGCTAGGATACTATACTACACTAGGGCGCCTAGAGTACAAAAACACAAATTATTTACATTTAATAATATTAACAAAATATACATACCCAGGCCTAGTTTATATTCGTATACAAGTAACAAAATGAACTAGGAAAATAAACTACAGTAGCCATAGACAATAATAGTTGGTGGTCGTTTTTGTTTGTTAATCCTAGCCAGGCGGACACGCCTCCCTTTTAAAACACCACACAATGCAACGTTGCTGTTTGCTTGTCCATTCCCCCCGATCCATCCGTCGATGATGGGCTTCAGTCAGCGGCTAGCAACGGTTGGCGATTTTAGCAATAGTTTATCATTTTTAGCAAATCTTACCTCATCATTTGTTTTATCCGTAGCTTGACCGTCTCTGTGTCGCAGCTCACTCATAGCGGGACTACTGCTCATTTACGTAAAATTAACAACAACGTTTTGTTGTAAAAAACGGCGTTTCTCTATTTTTTGGTCGTCGTTTTTTTTTTGTGTGTAAACTTTGAACTCTCCGTGTCAAGGTCAGCGCGTCAAGGGCAGCATGTTTAATGAAGCATATCGTTGGTTCATGTGCACATTACAGATTAATTTTTACAAAACAAAAACATTGCTGCCAGGTCTTAATAAGGTTCTTTGGTCTAAATATAAACTAATATCGGAGCAATTACTGTGAAAAGTCTATTTCAGTTCAATCAAGTCGTCAAGAAATATAGAAAATAAATGCATGCATTGAATATCAAATTGATGAAGACTCTGTTAACCGGTCCCAGAAACAGTATACAAATTGACATTCAATTCTATTTAAAGTGTTATTAATAATAAAATATTGATTGCGCTTTTAACAAATTTATTATCAGACCAGGGAGGATGGTGATTCTTTGATATGAATTTTATTTTCATAGTTAACAAAGAAACTGTTGGTGATATCAACTGATGATATTTGATTGCTTGTTTTCGTTAAAAATGTTGTCGTCGATGCCAATTATTATAAGAAAAGTATGTGCAAATTATATGAAGGCAGAGCTATCCATTTTCCGTAGTAATTTCAGTTCCATGCATTCCGATGTTGTGTCTGAAAAATACCCTTCCTTCGTGCAAGAGGCCGCAGTTCTGTATGTCCACTGGCCGTTTTGTAAACGCAGATGCACATATTGCAACTTTAATAAATATATCGAAAGTAAAGAGCAAAATAAAGAAATGACAAATTGCCTTGTAAAGGAATTACAGACTTTATTGTCGATTAGTGGAATCAAGAAGATAAACTCTATATTTTTTGGTGGTGGAACACCTAGTCTTGCTGATCCAGATATGTTTGAGAGAATTATAAATGAAGTTACTAAACATGTGTACATGTCTTCAGATGCAGAAATCTCAATGGAGGCTAATCCTACTGCGCTAGAAGGAGAGAAGTTAGTTTCATTTAAATCAGCTGGTAAGTATACACTTTGAAATAGCAATGATATTCCTGCAGCAACAAAAACATCCAACAAATTGAAACATGATCATCAAATGTTTCTTTTAATAAGATTAAAACAATCATATTAGTAAATTTGTAAAAAAAAATGTTAAATTGGATATTTTAGGTATTTTCCTAATCCATGGATTAAAGATAATATAGAACCATATTCTTTACTATTATTATGCCTAATCTGTATCCTGAGCCCTAAAGTAATCTGTGTGACTAATACTGTAGTAATAATGTTGTTACGATTCATGTTTTTTGTTTTCAAGGTGTCAACCGCATCTCCATTGGTTTACAAGCACTAGATCAAAGAGACCTTAACATTCTAGGTCGGGATCATTCCGTAAAGGAATCCATGAATGTTTTGCACCAAGCTAAGACACTCTTCCCAGGATGCACTTCCATAGATTTAATGTTTGCCAGACCAGGACAAACCACTTCATCTTGGGTTAAAGAACTGGAAGAGATTCTGAAACATGCAGATGATCATATCTCACTATATCAATTGACTTTGGAACGTGGAACAGAACTGTTTAATTGGTATCAAAAGGGAGAAATTTCTGTACCAGAGAGTGATGTAAGCGCAGAAATGTACAAAGATGCTGTTTGTATGCTAGCCGAGGCTGGGTACGACAGGTATGAGGTGTCTAATTTTGCCAGACCCGGTGCTCAAAGTCAACACAATCAAGCGTATTGGTCAGGCACTCAGTATATTGGAATTGGACCAGGGGCACACGGACGATTTGTACCCTTGAACCAGCATATGTATCCCGATACATCAGTGCAAAGGGTGACAGATAATCATTCAATGATGAAAATTGATGAGAAGGTTCCATTTAAAAATGGGTATCTTACATATCCGCCAAGAGAAGCAAGAATCCAGACACTGGAACCGTCGCCATGGATGAAGGAAGTTATCAAATACGGCCACGGAACGCGAAGAAGAGTCAAACAAAGCACCAAAGAAATATTACAAGAAATAATAATGTTGGGAATGAGAACAAAAGTTGGAATATCCAGTAAAATATGGTCGGAATATTCCAACAGAGTTTCGTTGAGGGACATTTTTTATGACAATAAGCTGGTTAGAATTTTAGAAGACGGTGAATTAGTGGAATTAACAGATGGATATTTAAGACCAACAAAATCTGGATTAACAGTCGCTGATAGTGTAACTGCGGAACTGATACTTGTTCTTGATAAATACTGTCAAGATATATAAAAAAATGTTATTAGGTTACGTATATGTAACAAAATAAAAACAAAAAAATAAACTAGTTTGTCACTGTTTAATGTCAATATTGTATAAATAACTGATTAGAAGGAGCATATACCACCATGTTACATTAATGTTATAAATCTTTAGCCTTGTAAAACTATCGACTTGTTCCAAGATTTTACTTATTGTATTGAAAATGGAGAATGGAAAATTTAGTACACTTAAAAAAATAGTATAATTTTTATAAAAGTAATTGTAATCAACTATTCCCCACAAACATAAATATATAAAACAGACAAACACATACATTGATTGATTTAATTTATTAAATTTAGTTTAAAAACTGTTTTAGGCCTATTTATTACCTCTAAAAAAGGGTAACTTGTAAAATTTAGCAGGAGGGGGTGCCGACCTTTGGACACTCCTTATTTGCACTCATCAGAATAGAAAAAAAATGTGTAAAAGAGTAAGGAATATTAAAACAATTATTAAAAATTATTATTTACATTGTTGTTGCATTTACATTTTCAAAATAGTTATACAATTTGTATTTTTAGTTAGGTTTATTATTTTGTATATAGTAGGCTTATTTTAATATTACCTAGAATTTAAAATTGAGTTACAACTATACAATTAAAGTGAAAACATACATTCCTCACCTACGATTTATAGAGTCCTACAGTACTGTAGATCAAAATAATATTTAGTATAATTAATTAGTATACAATTTAAGTATGAAGCTGTCTACACTATCAAACTTTAGCGAGTGAGTGGCCGAGCGGTTAAGACAGTGGAACCGTAATTACCTAGCCATAACATCGGCAGGGGTTCGAGGCTCACTCACTCCATGGTTCTGGTGGTAGAATGAGTCTTCTCGGATAAGGACTATAAACCGTAGGTCCAGTGTACACATCTAGCTCGTGTGCACTTTAAAGAACCTAGTACATCTTTCGAGACGAGTAGGGGGTTACCCCGGTGTATTAGTACATCACAGCCACTGATCACCAACTGGGCCCTCTGGGAGACCAGCCATTGACTGAAGAGGTTACCCAGTATAAATATATATTTCAACAAAAAAATGTGATGTGCCCATATATGGACATGATGATTTCATATCACTACCATCTTTGGGCATATCACTACCATATTTGATCACAATCACTAGAGTGTAGACAGAGCTTTAAATTGCCTCTTCAATTGATTTCTCCAGACAATCCACAGCTTCTAAAATGTCATCGTTTTCATCATCAGCTAAAAAGTCTTGAATTCCGCCATCATCATGCAACGCCATCTGAGATGCTTCGTATTTATTAACGGCCTCGATAAGCTCATCATCATCTAAATCGTCGTATGTTGGGAGGACGTTCAGTGGTATATCTTGATCAGGTGATCTGTAGTCAACTACACGGCATTCTGGGTCAAGACACTTTTGATAGTATATGGCTTTTTTCAGGTCCACTATGATTCTGAAAAATTGGTAGATTGGTTATATATCTACAAATAAGGTGCTAAAGCTTGGTTCCTACTAGCGACGCAACATAAGACAATGGCCTTCCAATAGTCGTGTTTGCCCCCGCCTGCGTGAAATCAAACTTGCGATGTCTGCAGCACTGTTGCATCGTTGGTTCCCACTTGTGATTACGCAATACAGCACTTTGCATCAATACGTCGCTCCGTTGCATCGCTAGTGGGAACCACGCTTTATGAACAAATTCATGTATATAAAAATAAATGTACTGAACAGGTTTACACTCAAAGAACAACTGCTAGTACATGCTGTATCATAGGTATTTTAATTGTAAGTTGAGATATGATTTAGGGGACTTTGGGCAGAAGCGGATCTGGAACAGGGAATCGCTAACATAATATTAATAGTCTGTCAAACAGATATCAACAAGTAGTTTATCATTTCATTTTAGCTGTGAAAAGCCGGGGGGGGGGGGGGGGACTGTGCATCCCTAGCGCTACCCTTGGATCCGCCATGTTAAGAACATGTTCAACTCATCTATTAAATTACATCTTTGTTTGCTGTCACACGAGTAATACTTACATGATATTGTTACTTTTGTGTTGTCTCCGCACATTTTCACACCAGCGATTTTTAGCAATGTTGTACACAAGTATTCCACCTTGGGCATAGTATGACCATCGACGGATCTCGCCGTTGATTCCACCTCGGTTCACCTTTGATAAAATGAAACTGTCCAAGGAAGGATAAAGAGAAGACTGGTACCCTTCAGTTACATCTAAAAAACAAATGTATAATTTATTTCAAACATTATAAATAATGACAAGAATCAGTGAACTTGGTGTGAGGATATTTTAGCATTAAATCACCAGAGCCATGATGTGTTCAAGTTCGAAAGATGAAAATGAAAATAATTGCATTACTGGAAAATAAAGTCAGCACATTTAAAGCTAACCTTCCTTTGACCTTGTTTGTCCATCCTCTTTTGCAGTATCAGATTCTCCATCAAATAATGATTTGTAGTCTCTACTAAACCCTTCAGAGGTATAAACTCTCATCTTTGCTGAATATCTGAAAGACACAAATACTAACAATCATTAAAGACCCATTCCCTGCAATTTTTGACGTTTTTTGGAAAATAATACATATATATTACTTTAAAAACATTAAACCATGTCATTCCTTGTCTTAAATGTACGTTTTATGGTAAATTATGATAAAAAGTGAGAAACAATGCACTACCTAAGTAGCTCGCGGCGATCGACTTCTCGTGGACAGTCTTAGGCCTAGCCTAGCTAGGCTGAGTTTTGTAGGCCTAGCTGGTAAACATCGGTAACGTACGAACATCGTACGCTAGCTATATACCTAGCCTGACGTTGTATAGTTGCTGCATTAATTGTCTTTCTATTTTTGTCAGACTCCATTGATACAAATTGGGGGAAACCTGGTATTTTCGCTGAAAAGTTAGGAGTCTTCCATTTGTTTTGACCTCACGATCGATCGAAAAGTGGGCGAATTACAGGTGAAAAACAAAAATATCAATCCGCGCGCAATGCATTTTGGGATTTATAGCGGGCCGCTATAATTATTAGAATCGACTTATTTTTCACATTTTTAACCGTTTAAAGACGAAAAAAGTTATCGCAATAAGACCATATAGTATTATTTTTACATTAAATATAGTTTGTGATCTTAAATTAGATCTAAAAAACGTAGGGAAGGGGGCTTTAAGCTCTGTCTACACTATCAAACTAGTTGGACTAAAATTGATGTGCCCAAATATGGTAGTGATATGACATCATCATGTCCATATATGGGCACATCATTTGATAGGCTTTAAGGCATCAACATAATTCCAGTGACTGACACCACCACCATGCACTCTTAGACTATAGAAGATCATGACAAATTACTGATTCATGACAGGACACAAAATTCATTAAGCTTGGTTCCAACTAGGACGCAACTCAAGAATGTAGACGCACAGCAAGCAAGTTGACCAATGAAAAGAGACTGTTCGAATAATCCATCGCTTGTGATTGGTCAAATCACCTACTTTGCGTTACATCTCTAGTGGGAACCAAGCTTTAGTAACGATAAATGTACCTGACATTACTGATGACAGAGTCTAGAAATATCTGGTGTTCAATATTGTGTCCATTGCATTTAGAAGTCACTGCTTTATATTCATTGTAATCAGCTAGAAGCAGTGGATTTTTCTTTGACTGTTTACAACATTTGTAGAGGCGGAAATTTCTGTTCTTGGTATATACACCTGAAATATGTAAATTAAATGAAATTTATCATTGCTTGAATACCACATGCGTCATTGCCATGTTATTTACCTCCGCCAAGGAGGTATATGTAATCGGTAGCGTGTGTTTGTTTGTTTGTATGTTTGTTTGTTTGTTAGCAGGATTACTCAAAAAGTAAATACAAGATCTTTACATATATGGTCAAGGACCATTCCATTAAATTTTGGGACCATTTAAGACCATGGTCCCAATTCTGGACCACTTTTAAATATACTTTTCAGACCTGCTAGTGTTAAAAGATAGGACTGAAATTTCAAAAGCCGGTGAGCAGTCTTAAAGTAACAAGTAAACTAAAATTGTATTTTCTCGAGAACTACTTGTCTAAAAAACTTCATTTTTGTACAAGAGGTAATAGTTATAGTTTGTGATTTGTAATTTTAAAACATAATTAGATTTAATGTACAAGTTTTTTGATACGAGTAGTTTAAAAACCCTATTTCTTTTCAAATTCACTCGTTTGATTTTCGCGTTTCTGTTCTAAAGAACCTTTTGTTAGTTGAAAGGTGGGTTACATAACCTTTACACCAAACTCGCATACACATGCTTATATAATTCACATGCAGCATTAAGACACACACTTTCCGGTGACTAAATCTGATGTAGAATAATTTTACAGTAGGCGGTATGCACTCTCGGAGTGGCTTTCTAGTTTTATATATAAATTTGATGCAGAAGACTGCAATGCATAAATATTCCTATTCCCTTTCATATTTTATTTATTTAATCTTTCTTTTTACTGGATTGCATTTTCAGTAATGTAGTACTGCTTTTCAAAATGGTCCAGTTACAAGGTTTAAAAGTAAAGAAAAATTATAATATATATACAGAAAAATAAAAGCATACTATATGCTTAATTTGAAAGGAATATACAGAACAGTTAAAAACATGTTATTTTGTATAAAAGACATACAGACATACAAAGTAAAATAAAAAAGTAGATATACAGGATCACTTAGATGACATTTGAGTTGATATATATTTTTGAATTTATAGAAATTTTTCCCATACGTTCGTTCTAATTTCAGTTGGTAAAGGATTCCATTCTTTTGTTGCTCTGTATTGAAAGGTTCTTTTACCATGAGCATTTTTCCGATTTAGTGTTTTACAACTTTGGCTACAAGATATTAAGTTAATAAATTCTTACCTTCATCAATAAACAGGCATTCTTTACCATTTTTATCTTTAATTAAAAGATCACAAATATTATTATAACTTGTATCATTCTCTTGTTTTGGCTTCTTTGTGATTGGTTCATCTGTCAAGTCAAGGTCACCTTCTAACTTTGTTTTGTGTTCTTGTTGCTGCTTAATAATACTTCTGATTTTGCAACAAAGTCCTAGAACAAAATGGCCTATAAAGAAACGAAAAAAAAATGTTTAACATGTTAAGTTATTATTTCTGCTTTTAAAGATGTATTGTCGCCCAAAAACATGAAAAATGAAGATTAACTAAATCAGACTTGAAATAGGCCATCAAGTTGCTTTTAAAAGACTACTTTCTCGGGCTTACAACTAGGGGATAAATACAAACTTGAAAACAAACCAAACACAAAAGACAATATCTGCTAAAAATGGTAAAATATGTTTGATTTGATGGGAAAGTGTATATATACATTATATAATATTATATTATAGGGACTAAAAAACAGAATACTGTACCTAATTGGGTATAAACGATCATTTCAAATAAACGGAAAGACTTAGACAAGTGCATTATAGTGGAAACTTACCCTGATGCAAATTGTCTTTAAATGCAAAATCAGGAATATTGAAAATTAAATGATTGCTAAATTTACTATCTGTACTTGCGTCTAGGATAAGTACATTCTTACAAGTGGCATTAACTTTGAACGTTGATCTTAGCTCATCACAAACAAACTAAAAAAACACAAAAAGGTTGCATTAAAGTTCAGATTCTAGTTACACAATCTCCTGTCAACTCTCACGCATAATGTGCGAGTCTCGCGCATGAGGGCCGATTTTGTATGCCTCACGCATACGTGGCTATTTCTCACGCATGTTCAGAAAACATTATTTTAATATTAAATTGCCTATTTTGGAAGAAAAGCAGCCTAGGACTACACGTTATTTAATTAAATTGAGCATAATTAGCTTAGGCCTACTGTATCTTTATTTGTATTTTATGGTTAACTCAATTTGATGAAAAATTAAACATAGAGGGCGTATTTTGGGTTTGTTTGTTTTTATTTCTTGCTCATATAAAAATACAATTATAAAAAAATATACATCAAAAGTCGCAGACTTGAAGACAACAAATTCGGAACAATGAAAAGGAACAAGCAAAGACAGTCCAATGACAACAAGAAAACAAGTATCCTGAGGGGTCCCGAAAGAAAAAGACAAAGAAGAAGGAAGAATCAACGCTGTATAAAATTTCAAATTATTGTCTTGCGCATTAGCTACTGTAAAAAGTTGTCAGGTATACAAACCTGAATAAGAGTGTTCACCATTTGTTTTAAGTATCATGAGAGGTTCCGAAAGAAAAAGACAAAGAAAAAGGAAGAATCAACACTGTATTAAATTTCAAATTATTGTCTTGCGCATTAGCTACTGTAAAAAGTTGTCAGGTATACAAACCTGAATAAGAGTGTTCACCATTTGTTTCCCATCATTCCCTGGGTTTTCTTGCTTGTTATATTCTAAATCAAAGTAAAGTTTGCAAGTTGCTCCGTCTGGAATGACCTCATAGAAACTAACGTGGCAACCTTTTGCCGCATGTTTAATAACGTGCCATAGTTGAGAATACGACGTCACACAGTATTTTCGCTGTCCCTTGTTCTCTGACAGATTTTTGTCGATTTCGTACGCAAAAACATGAACATCCTGAAAAACAGTTGTTATAGCTAAAGGTTAAAGATGTATTGTTCCTCAAAAAACATGAAAAATGAAGATTAATAAAATCAGATTAGATCATTTTGTTTTAATAAAGTTAAAACTCATAACAAATTATGTTTTCACTTATAAAAAGACAAAACAAATGATTAAATTTAATCCAAAAACAATTTTTTTGCTCTAAATTACAAATCGTTCAGGTAAATAATGTTTTTTCGATCAAATTTTTGGTCAAAGTCAATAACAATTAAGGAACATCATAATGCATATCATGGACAAAAACGACAATTATTTTTAGTTTAAAGGACCAGTTTTTATTTTTGGGTCCAAACGAACATGCTCATCCTGCAATTGGTGCACCTATTATATTATGACACATACATCTCAATACAATGACATAATATTGACTAACCTCTTGATGACTTGTAACATATTGAAAAGCTTGTTTCTGACGGAAGAATGTTATCCAATGAGGAGCTGGATCAACAAGTCTAATTATTTAAAACATATTTTAGTATAATTTTAACCTACGTAGTCATAATGTATCATTTAAATTTAACTAACATTATTTTGAAGATGATTTTTAGCACAAAAGTAATATAGCAAACAATGTCATTTGACTATTAGAATTTCTGTTTTTCATCTGCTGTACTTTTTGAGTAATTGCCCTCTTCCTTCAAATTACAATTTTTCAATGTCTTTTTTTCTATTTTATGCCTTATCATCTCTGAAATCGCTTTTATTACTCATTATTTTTGATCATGAGGATATCTTATTTTATGTGGAAGAAATAAATGTTGATTTGATGAAAGATATTATGTTGATTTAGTTTGCTAAAAATATTATTTATAAACTTTACGTTAAAGATGAACAAAATGGAATATCATTTCTACTCCTGAACTAAAAGGAATCCAATTAAAAAAGATTGATTTAAGTATCTATATATTTACTTGCTGTATCTTATTGGCGTTCACATATTACCTAGGTTTATATATTGGTAAAAGAGGAAACTGTTTAAAGTTTTCTTCAACTTTTTGCAACTTCTTCAACCTTCGTAGCCATTCAATTTGTCGGCTGCAAAAAAAAAGCATTAGTAGGCCTATACTGAGAAACTAGAATATTATACAATACAAATAAACCATTACATATTATTATTTACGTTTCAATACGAACACTACTCTACACTCACTAGCCTAGTATTTATATCCACAGCCGAGCTAGGCTTATAGCCTTATGCCTGGGGGTAGACTCCCCTCCTAATTTTTACTATCCTACTACTAGACTAGGCAGGTAGTACAGTCTACTAGTTATGTTATGCGCGATTTGAACGATTTGCGCAATTTGAAATTGCGCAAAAAAAATCCTTGCGCAATTTGAATTGAAACATGTGTTTCAAATTGCGCAAGCAACGTATTAAATTGTGCAAGTAATCTGCAAATTGCGCAAGGTTTTTCGACAGATTGTGAAATTATGTACACCCATATTTTTATAGTAATTTCTAAGAATGATTCAAAAATAAGGATAAATATCGCATTTCCTTATTTTAGTAGTGCAAATATTGTTATAAGTTAGCATATCGTCGAAGAACCGACGAAGGAAAACGAAGCGGTGGTGTTCCACCAGGCGGGCGCGGCGCGGGCGGCCGGCTATACTACTCTAGCCTAGCTAGGGTCTGGACTACTGATACTGACTAGGTTACATGGCCTAGCTTAAACTAATATTAAAAACTTAAAAAGTGAGTATTAAACATTATCTTCATTGAAATGGTCTTATTTATATAATAAAATACTAAATTTTAAACTCCTCTGCCTAGGCCTAGCCTATAGCCATGTATGGGAAAATTTACAGTTCGTTTTCAAATTGCGCAAAGGTGTCATATTGCGCAAGAACTATCTTGCGCAATTTACAAATTGTGCAGCGCAATTTAAAATTGCGCAAAGATTTTCTTGCGCAATTTGAAATTGCGCAAGTTGATTGCGCAATTTGAAATTGCGCAAAAAAATCCTTGCGCAATTTTAAATTGCGCAAGAATTATTTGCGCAATTTCAAATTGCGCAAGGATTTTTTTGCGCAATTTCAAATTGCGCAAATCGTTCAAATCGCGCATAACAGTTACTAGTAGTAGTACTACCACTGGCCAAACCTAGGTCCTATATGAAAGGTCTACCCTTCTACCTAAGCCTAGCTAGAACCGTCCAGGAGGATCATAATGGTAGGAAGTCTAGATCAAGAAGACCTAGGCTAGCCTAGCATACTAGGCCTAGGCCTAGCTAGGCCTAGCTAGCTAGCTAGGCTAGCCTAAAAAAGGCCTAGCCTAACCGTTAACCCACTAGGCCTACTAAGCCTCCTAGCTAGCTAGGCCCTAGGCTAGTTAGGTAAATCGTTATTTTATAACAGACCTTTCTCGTATTGAGTTAATAGTACGTAATACGTTCTTTTCACGAACAAATGATGGTTGTTCGAGTTTGTTCATGTTTGTTTTTTTTATTTGACTGGAGCTAGCCGGCCCTAGTATAGGCCCAATTCGCGCGATCTGTGTTTTGAATGAGTGCGCGAAATTATTATAAAAACAAAACAACCCCATATACTCTACCGATAGAGGGAGCTATAACAATTTTATGGTAAAATCATACAAATAGAAGAATAGCCGAAGCTTTATTACATCTATGAGTAAAATATTATAATAGCCTATAATATATGAAATTAATTAGTGAGTATAGAAATAATAAGTGGGCGCAAGTGTCCAGTGTACTGGGTCTGTCTGGAAGCTAGCCTAGAGTATAGTAGGCCTACCTAGGCCTAGGCTAGTATTAGTAGTAGTAGGCCTAGCCCTAGTAGTAGGCCTAGTAAGTAGTGTGGAGTAGTAAATAGATGGTAAAGACAGAGGGCGACCTTTTTAAGAATATATTTTAGCATGCTGAATAATGAGTATCATATTTGATTATATTTCAGAAATATTGACTGATGATTCTAACTTAATGCAGACAATTATAAACAATGAGTGAACAAACGCCAGAAAACAATAGTGCCGCCTCGTCCTCAACAAGTCTACCCAGAGGTTTGCTCAGTCGACGTGGTAAAGTAACTCCAAATGCTCGCTTGCCGTCATTGCGTCCTCAACGAGACTTAACACTTGGTGGTGTTCAAAAGGTAACTGTCATAATTTGTTATTGTCAAGTTATTATTTTGCTTCTTTGTAAGTTAAATTAAGTGAATTTCAACAGGACTTAATGAAGTTGTCATTGTATGATGCACTATACGAAACCCATTTACAAATAATGAATGACACAGGGGTGTAGTCATGGTGCGTCCTTGTTCCCCAAAAGGTCCGTCACTGATTTTAAAATGGGTACGTCATTGTCACGTAAATGTAAGTCACTTTTTTGACGCAGGGTTGCGTCATGGTATACATAATGTTTGACGCACATCAGACAAATGACGCACACCTCTCCCGGGGTTGTAGGTTGTATAGTGGGTCATACCATTAACAAGTGCATAACAACCTGATGAAGTTGTGACAAAATGTGCAATTGAATACATAAATTATCTTTTGTTATTATAATATGTTTTATTTCTACTTGCAGAAAACATTCAAACCAAACATTCCATCAAGAAAAGAGAGAAATAAGGAGTAAGACTTTAGTTTTATACCATTATTAAAATGAGGCAGATTTGGGAGTGGGAAAAGGAGGGAGAGAGGGAAAGGGAGGGGGAGAGGAAGCGGCAAAAAGAGGAGGAGGGGTTATTCAACTGTGAGCTGTGTAATGTGTTTTCCCTAAATTCTAAAATAATTTACCTTATTCCATCATTTTATCGCAATAAGCTTGCTTAATTCACTCGTATAGTGATTGAACCAAAAAACTGAGTGATGCCAAGAGGGCAGGTACTCCTCAAAATAGTTGCCATTTATATATACATAGCCAAATTACTGAAAATGACAATGCTGTGAGAATCAGTGGATGGATCTCAGTCGAGATACAATTTTAAAATAAGGAAAAAGCTAAATCAGAATAATAATGTAAAACAGACAGAAAAATCTGCAAAGCTTTCGGGCAACACTAGCCATTCATCATTGCAAGTGCCATTTAAATATATAAGATTGATCTAAAATATATAGGGAAACAATACATGTAATGATAAATATGCTCAACAAACTGGCATATCTGACTGTAGCCATATTCCATGGTCCATCCCCATGTTGAATCATTTTTTTAAGCTATGGTTACAATGAAGTCTGTAGTGAATTATATATAAAACTCTTTGTTTTATCATCACAGTGCTGCAAAAGAAAGTACAGAAAGTTCATCAAAAGGTCGTTCATCCAAGAAGGATCAGAGAAGAAACAAAGATAGGCAGCATAGCAGGGAAAGGTTCCGTCAGGAAGCAGTTCAAAGTCACTCATCTATATTTGAGGAAGGACCTGCTAATGCAGAAAAGAAAACATGTAAATATTTTGTAGTACATTTTTTAAACCAGTACTGAAAAAATTGAATAAAAAACTGTTAGCATATACCTATCTAACAGTACATAAATAAACCTTCAAACAGTATAAACTATTCTAGTCTAAAGCTCTGTCCACACTATCACACTAGTTTGACATGTGTGATGTGCTCAAATACGGTAGTAATATGTATGGGCACATAACATTTTTTTTTCACATAAAGATAGTGTAGACAGAGCCTAAGTATCTCTTTCACAGTATAAACAACACTATATGATAAGCTTTTAATTAATTAAACTTAGTAAAATCTATATTAAAACTTTAGTAACTCTCATAATTATTAGGAGTATTGCCAGATTTGAACTTACATTCCTGGACTTGGTAGGCAAGAATATTTACACCTTATCTTTGATTTTCAAATATGTATGTATAATGATATTAATATTGTTTATCTTTGTAGGGGGAGGCGGCGGAGGAGGTGGGGGTGGGGGTGGGGGTAGTTTGTCACAAAGAAGAGTCATAAAAAAAGAAAGAGATCCAGAAGCAGATGCTAAAATGATGAAAGACCTTATGAGAGATGATGTAAGTGTTAAAACTAGAAATGTACTGTAGCAGCCATTCTGATGTCAATATCTACTTTATAGACCCATGCGTGGTGGATCTCAGAGAATTGTTTTAGGATAGGATCAGGCCTAACAAACATTGTCAAAATGTGTTGAACTTAACTTAGTGTCCTATCTTAAATGTGTTGAACTTAACTTAGTGTTCTATCTTAAATGTGTTGAACTTAACTTAATGTCCTATCTTAAATGTGTTGAACTTAACTTAGTGTCCTATCTTAAATGTGTTGAACTTAACTTAGTGTCCTATCTTAAATGTGTTGAACTTAACTTAGTGTTCTATCTACCACATACTTCTTTGCTGGACAGGGAAGGGGTCTGTACCAGTTGACCCATGGCCTGTGCTTTGAGATAATTTTGATATGTAGTATAATAACAAAATATTAATTTCAATATTCTGTTTATATATTAGTATTTTTTAAAGTTTATGTTTGTGATAATAAGCTTTTAAAAATTTTTATAACTACCATACTTTACCTTATTTCTTTTAGTTTATTGATGATTTAGTTGATGAGGGTGAAAATTCATCATACAACCCAATTCTACTCCCACTGAAACAAAAGAAAAAAACAATTAAAAAAGAAGTTAAAACAGAAGAGAATAATCAACAAGAACAGATGGATGTTGATATAGGTGAGATCTTTTTTAGATCATTATTGGTGTGATAACTTCTGCAACTACCCCTGCATATCTGATTTCTTTATTATAGCAAGTAGGCATTGTATATAAATAATGTATTATCCTACATTAATTCTCAGAACCATGTAGGACCATGGATAAACATAACACATGTGTCAATATTATTGGTTGTTGATGGTGAAAATATAATTTTTCTGTTTCAACAACAGTAATAAAAAAAGAAAAAGAAGATGTTGAATTTGATGCTATGGAAGGAATTGAAACAAGCACATCTGAACCAGCAACAAAAACACACAAATTTAGAGACAAATCTGAGGTTGGGGTTACAACAGGGTCGTTATTTTCAAATACTAAACAACTGGAGGGAGAATTAGTGTTCTTCCAACTTCCGGACTCACTCCCTGGAAGTGCAGAATCAGAGATAGGCAAAGTTCATGTCAAAAAAGAAGGAGAAACTAGTCGCGTTGAAGAGGTGAGATAGTGGTTTTGGTTTGTGTTGATCCTACTAACTATTAAATCTAATCAGTACATCATACTAAATATATTTGTGTTGTCTTTACACAATTAAAAAAAAAAAACAATAAAATCAATTCTTTTTTGGTTTTTGTACCTTGTTTTCGCTGTATAATGTGTCAGTATTTCTGTATGTGCTTTTAAAATCAGAACAGTACTCTGAAAAGACAGAAATAAATGAATAGTTCTGTATGTCTATTGGCCTGTTCTGCACTGTCAAAATGCCAAATAACCTTTAATTTTAAAATATCATTATTACTATTTTTAAAGATATATTGCTCCCCCCCCCCCTGAAAAAATATTTGTTTTTGTTGAATATTCCATTTTAATCAGTTATTCACTTTGACCAAAAATTGGATCGAAACAAAAAAAGTTTTCCTGAAAAAACTGTAATTTAAAGCAAAAAATAGTTCAATTGTCTTTTTACAAGTAAAATTGAAATTTTTTCTACGGAAGTGATTAACTTTATTAAAGCTGCAAAATGCCATATTTAAAGTATTTTTTTTGTATTAATCTTCATTTTTCATGTTTTTGGGAAACAATACATCTTTAATGCTAGGATGTTTTGTGGAGTCATGTAACAGTTGTAATTTATTAGGTATAGTTATTTAATGGTTAATGGTTTTAAATTTGTATATCTCAAAATAGTCTCTATGCTCTGTGTAAAAATAAAGTGTTATTATTATTACTTTCTCTAAAGCCAATGCAAGGCAAGCAAGACAACAACTGCCATCTAAAACATCTTCCAGAAGGATTTATAGGGAAACTTCAAGTTTTGAAATCTGGACGAACCAGACTGTTGCTAGGGAACGTGAGTCTGGACGTCTCAATGGGAATGCCAAGTGCATTTTTGCAGGTATCTAGTTTTGAAATTAATTTTTTTTAAGAATTCGCATTTCTTGCTAATTGAATGATTGTAAACTTTTTTTTTTATTCAAAATTTCATCCAGAGGCCCCTCACAAGGCACAGTCTTGTGGAGCCTCTGCAACATGTAGCAAATATGAGCTTAGCAACAGAAGGTGGAAATATATAACAGTCATGTTGGCTTAGGATTGGTTTCCACTAGGATGCAAAGCAGTGACATATAATATTCTATCAATCACTGTTGATCAGTAGATTATGATTTACAATAACTTGTGTTTTTTTTTTGCTGTTGGTTTGGGTTTTGAAATAAAGTACAAAATCATTTCGGTTCTTAAACTATTCTTAAACAATCCTGTTGACTAATTGTTTTTTATTTTCTTTTATTTTAGAACTTGGTCGCAACACATTTAAATGAAGATAAAACAGGAAATATGAACTGTTTAGGAAAAGTTAAACATCGAATAGTTTGCTCTCCTGATTTTGAAAATTTACTCTCACTTGGAACTTAGAAACAGAATAAATTTCACTTATATAAATTAACTTTTTGTATTTTTTATTGTACGTGTCAAAGTTAATGAATAAATTATTGAGCCATTTTTGTCAGTAACTCAATAAATCATATTATTCCAGTACCAATCTACTAATTGACTCTCTTAACTGATCTCCCTAATCAGTATTTTGACAGTTTTTTACATTGAAAATGTATAAAACGTAATCATAATAACTTTAAATGTATAGATCACTATGACCATGGTATAACCCATAAGTCTACATGTGTTACACTATTAAATGGTCAATACCTATGCAGGAAAAAAACACAGTATATTGAAGGACAAATGCTCCCCCCACCCTCTCTAGGGGATATAATAATTTCCTTCTACGACCACAAGGCTTGAAACAAGGTGGAAATAACGTCATTTCATATGCTATGCGAAAGAGATGGGTTTTCAGCAATTGTTTGAAGATGTCAATAAGAATTGGCATTCTTGATTGATTGTGGAAGAGTATTTAATCCATAAGGATAAGCTGTGAAAGTGAATGACCGGTCAGCAAAAGTATGTCTGCATATTCTTGGTGGGAATAGTCGAGGCGAAGATATGGATGAATGACGAAGATTTCTGCAAGTTGTCTGGAAGAAAATGAGTGATGAAATATATTGCGATGATTGTTTATGGATGGCTTTGTAGGTGAGCTGTTTTTATGGTTTTTTTTCTGCACTTTTTAATTATTTTTTATAATGTATCTTTTATGAAATTCAATAATATAAATGTAGTTAGACCATGGAGCTACATTTTAATTGTATAGCTTAATGGTTGGACAAATAAAATCGTCTGAGATCGCAATTTTGTCAACTCGCATATATTCAGTGGGATGCTAGTCAAGTCGCCCCATTGCAAAGTCGCCCCATACAAAGTCGCCCCATACACAGTCGCCCCATCGCAAAGTCGCCCCAAAACAAAGTCGCCCTGACACAGTCGCCCCATTTCAAAGTCGCCCCATCGCAAAGTCGCCCCAACGCAAAGTCGCCCCATCGCAAAGTCGCCCCAACACAAAGTCGCCCCATCGCAAAGTCGCCCCAAAACGTTAAAAAATAGTTTAAAAGTGCGTAAAATGTCGCAATGATACACAAAATAACACGGAACGTGTAGGCATAAAAGGGGAAGCCCCTCCATGTAGTCTCAGGTCACACGATCGGCACGCTCCCCAATCATCAGAGAGGAAGCCCCCAACTAATCACTCCGCGGTCGCACTAACGTGCTAGCTCTCACCAGAGGGAAACCCCCGTAATTACTCCGCCGTTGTCACACTACAACGCACCATCTGAAGATGGGGAAACCCCGTCGGAGTTTTACGATGATATCAGTCGCGTTCGAAATCGGTGGCGTTTAATTTTGGTCGCGATAAAATGATGTTATACGATCTAGATTATTTTTACTTTGGTCGATGAATATTTATTATTATTAGGCCTATATTAATAATTGATTTTTGTTTTTATTTTACACTGAGGTCTATGATGAGAGAAAGATGTGTGCCTTAAAAATGACAATTTGTAAACATAGTTTAAGATTATAGTAAGCCTATTATTCAGCATAATGTCATTTAACAGTACATAAATTCAAATGTGAAATATTTTATAGGGAACGTAGGCTACGTCTGTGTCTTTTATTTTTTATATGCAACAAATTAGGTAAAACAATTTGTTTATAAACATTCAGTTTACTATTATATACATAGTATTACAATGAACATTGATTATAAGCCTGGAAATGCAATCCCATCATTATATCCATTATAAAATTGCATCATATCGCCACTATATTATGTCGTAAATGATGACGTGCATGTGTGTATTCGTCGTACGTCCGTGTACGTATTATTCCGTGCCTCTTCACTGTCTTGTTTATTAAAATTAAATAAACACCCGATATGAGGATATTTATTAGGCATGATAATTAGAATGTTCTATAACCAAAAGGGTTGAAAAGAATTTCTTCAGTAAAATGATCTTTCTGCTGTTGAATAAAAAGCGACTTGCAATCTGAAACATTCTCTGAAACCAATCGGAGCTGCTCCTTCTGGTATCTGTTTCCTTCTCACAGCTGCTACGTCTTTAATTCTGCTGCCCGTCGGGGATTCCCCTTTTTAAAAAACATGCACACGATAATCATCTGTACGATGGTTTTTCCATGGTCAAAATGTAGCGTTTTAATTTTACTAAAATACCTGCATGTGCAAAACGATCATATCGGCGAAGAAATCCCCTTTTTTTATTTCTTCATTTTGAAAAGTCATAATTAAAATTAAATAACTATAGACACTTGTCAATAAATGCAAAATGATCAATAAGTAGCCTATATAACATATTGTCTTACAACGCTGTTATTGTTTTAACTACTGTAAATATACGAAGGCCTACTATTTATACACTTATTATATTATCCTAAAAAAATGAGCTGGTATCCACGTAGGTTGAAGAAAGATTCGTAATTGTGGCTCTGGTAACTAATTTTAAAATCATATTAAATTAACATTTTCGAAACTATAAATCAGGGATAATCTTTTCGAAATCTTTTTAGAACTTTCAAACAAGGGACTATTTTTTAATGATTTTTAAAAAGCACATCACTCCATTATAACCTTTAAAATAAAAATTAAAACACAAATTATGTATATAATAGGATAAACATTATAATGTATACGACATTTAGCGCGACCAAAGTAACAACGCAATCGATATCAAACGCAACCGCTATATGATTAAAACAGCGTACTACTAGCGGCGGCACTTCCGAAATAAAACCGTGGGCGACTTTGCGATGGGGCGACTTTGCGTTGGGGCGACTTTGCGATGGGGCGACTTTGCGTTGGGGCGACTTTGCGATGGGGCGACTTTGTAATGGGGCGACTGTGCCGGGGCAACTTTGTTTTGGGGCGACTTTGCGATGGGGCGACTTTGTATTGGGCGACTTTGTATGGGGCGACTTTGCGATGGGGCGACTTGACTGGATCCCATTCAGTGTACAGTATATTATTATCGTGTAAATAGCCAATTCCGTTAAAATACGGATACGTACACACGGCGACTGGAGAGAGTCGAGCGAGAAGCTAGATGGCGCAATCGAGGCGGGGTAAAATATTTCATGAGATAAGCTACCAGAGGCCTAGATAACGCCGGAAACATGGCTTGTAATAATGCTTTTTGCATTTGGATTTGGGAGCATTACACTTTAATCATACGTGCATGGGGAATATTGACTGCAGTAGGTAAGATAACAATGATAAAAAACAAACATAAACAATGATTAAACCCATTATTTACATTGTGATACACGCCCACCAGGCAGGCAGGTAAGCTAGGCTAGTCAGCGTCAGTCTTGCCAGGCATTATAGATCCACTTTTAGCGGTGCCTTAGCAAGCAACATTGGTGTTCATCTCTGTCAGTAGGCCTAGCCTATATTTATAGACTATTTATATATATTTAAACCATTTTATTTTAGTGACATGGGCTATTGGTATTGATCTTTGTACAAGTGTGAAACCATGGGTAGGAGCATATTTGGTGTAAGTGAAGTATAATTTTTTTGTTTTTTTTAGGTTAATATTAATAATAATTAGCCTATATTTTATAAAATACACTCACTACCTATCGCTTGTAAATTATTATTTATATATTACTGTTAGGCCTCTAATCATACTGGTATTATTAAATATTAAAGAACACTTTATTTAATATTTCTAACTTGAATGAATCCTACAGTTGCTTAATTTGTTTATTTTTTTTCTTGGAAAACATCTGATTCTTTTAAACGCATTTGAAATTATTGAAATTGATGTTAATGATACAATTCATTTGTGTTTATTGCAACTTCTGTTCTCATTTACACAGATTTGTAGCTGTTGTTTTAACTCTATTAGAAGGAGCCTTTCTCATTGGGTCATGTTTAGATAAATGTTGCAAGTAAGTTTTTTGAAGGTCAAAGGTTATAAAGACTTTAATCGAATTGCTTGGGAAGATCCAGAAAACAGCCTATCTGTAAATATTTGAGATTTATGGAAAATGTCTTTGTTTTTTTCATTTAACTGCACAATCCTCAATTGAGGAAATTTGGATAAGGTCCTCTATGAACCCATGGCAGCCACAATATTGCCTTTTATCGGAATAAAAATTGTTATGGTTGTAATTTATATCAATCTATCAAGCAGATATATCTGAGATGATCTCAATAATTTGTTATTCATTTATTCATACACATTTTTTCAGTTATAACAATGATAGCTAGGGCCCTCACTAGAAGAAGCAAATGTTTGTCTCATGAGGGTCCCAACAATACATATGTATAATACATGAAAGGAAATGCAAAACAACTTTGCACTATCAATTTTACGCCAAATACTGTGTGCTTTTATCTTGTTATGATTCAAGGCCCAGTGGAAAGCAGTGGTTTTACTTATCTTGTCCCTAATGGACCACCCTCATAAAATATTGTTGAAATAAATAAAAAAATTAATCTGGGATTCCCTCTTTAAGATAAAATGATAAATGTTTTCAAATTTGTTTTCTAGCATAAACAATTGTTGTGGAAAGTTCTGGGCTTGTTTGCGATGGTTTGATAATTGGAAGCGTGGCGGCCTGTACATTGTTCTCTCTATTGTTATATGGATACATCCTGGAACTAATTACATTTGTGGTAAGATTTTGATTTTAATTTGTAAAGATGAATTCCTTAGATACAATTATTAAAAAATGAAATGGAAATTTAGTAATAATAATAATAATGCATTCAACAGTATTAGACATGGCATTTCTGTATCAAATCAGTTTTTAGATAATATCTCTTTTAAATATAATTATATTATTGAAATTAATTTTTTTACTATGTCTTTTAATTACTGTACACATTTTGTAATTTGATGTTTTGTAAAAAAATATATTATTTTTGTGTCATAATTGATTGTAAAAACAAGTAAACTTCTGACTGTAAGTAATACAATAAAATAAATGCAATCTACAATTAAAACAATAATTTTTTACATTTTATTTTTTTCTTTAAGTTTTACGAATTTTTTGAAAAACTTCCTCCCTATAGCAAACCTAATTTGATATATTATTTTGCTTTGTTTTGCTTCAAAAGGATCTTTAGTTTTATCCCTGGGAATCTTGTACAGCGTTCACACACTGTACGAAAGCACAGTGAAGGAAATAGAATCACAACGAGAGGAATACCAATCACTTGAAAACATTTGACCTGCATTTTTCCTAATATTTCTTCCACAAAAAATCTAGACATTTTTAAATTAATTTTTTTCTCTTTTCTTAATCTGCACTTTCTTACTTCAATATAAAGTTTTTTTATTTAATAGTTTTTTAGTAATTGATATTTCTATGTTACAATTTGTTTACAAAATATTTCATATTGTCCGACTAATTTATACGAAATTTATTAATTAAAATTAACAAAGAAGATTCTGTATTATCATATATGCTAATTTAAACCAAGGATTATTGTTTAGTTATGAGCGAGTGCCAATTAAGTAAAAAATGCCTAGGCTCATAGAATATCCTAAGCCTGATCTGTTGGCCGGTGGGAAGGGGTGTGGAGGCTTTATTGTGGGACTGAGATAGTTTAACATACAAGCCTATCACATTCAGTACATTTTAAATACAGTATGCTTCCTAAAATAACCATGCCTGACCTGGTCCCATTATGATGGGCTGAGGTAGTGTACAGTATGCACCCTATACTGTAGGTAGTCAGTCATTCAAATAGTATTTTATTGGATGGCTGCTAAGGTAGCATTTTTATTCACAAAGAGTGAGTTAGTCTATATATATTTGAATGAAATAAAAAGCTCTCTCTTAAACACAGTAAATCTTGTGAATCTAAATACTAGAAATCTGTATACAAATCCTGTATGTTCTAATTTGCTTATTCGATGCAGTTATATCAAAGTTTAAATAACAAACCATCTGCTTACAATTTTCAACAATGGTAATCAATATCCTATTGTTATTCAACTAGTTTCACTATTTGATGTACAACAATCATTATCTAATAATGCAGTTTTAATAAATGCCACTTTTTTATATTTTTATTCATTTTTATAGTACTTATTTAAAAACAAAAATCTTTTACATGATCATGTTTTTATATTTTTTAGTGATAGAAAAAAATACTATTATAATAATTAATTATTATTAATTATATACAGTATATGCCTACGGTATGCATTTGTAATTAAAAGAAATTATTGACTGCAATATACAGTAATTAAAATGTATTAATAATGAAATATTATTTATTTTTATTTAAATAAAAATTGTAATTCCATGTTAAAAAGCTTGATCTATCAGTACTGTACTTGCTGTACAGAATGTTAATTAGTTTAGTTTTGTTTCACATAATGTTTTCAACTAAACTACTCCTGGTTATTTTTAAACCATTTCCTGTAGCAACAGAAACAAGCATTAAAAAAAAAAAATAATACTTGAAAATAGTTTGATTATTTTTTATTATAAAAGTTAAAAAACAGATTGAATTTTGATCATCTTGCTTGTGCTTAAATTATTTTATAAATCGTGACTGACAGTAATACTTTCTAATTTAATAGCAATCTCCTTAAGCAACTTTTTTACTGATTACTACACAAGAAAATGATTTTCTTATAGATTTTTTCTTGAGTGAAAAAATGTTTTTTTACATTTAATTTATGCATTGGCTATAAAAACACTGCATGGTTGGTATTGTGATACAAAATACCAACAGCTCTGTCTGTACTATCAAACTAGTTTGAAAAAAAAAGTGTGATGTGCACAAATATGGTAATGATATGCTTAAATATGGTAGTGATATGTGACATCATCATGTCCATATATGGGCACATCACACTTTTTTGTCACATAAAGTTTGATAGTTTAGACAGAGCTTTAATCTTTAAAATATCTGACAAATGTTCATTAATCAATCTGTTTATAATGGTGCATAGTAGCCACTGCATTTAACTTTCATCATTTTCATAATGCATGTTATTTTTTCTTCTCTCTTTCATATTTCATTGCATGGCTTCTTTCTACATTTTATTGGTGATGGGTTTGTTTCCCTACAATTTTAATCTGACCTGCTACAAAATGGAATACTCTTGCTGTTCTGTTCAAATAATAGGTATGTCAATTTGTTTATGTGTACATATATCTTAAACTCTACACTATCAAACTAGTTTGATAAAAACAAAGTGTGATGTGCCCAAATATAGTAGTAGTGATATATCCAAATATGGTAGTGATATGACATCATCATGTCTATATATGGGCCCATCACATTTTTTGTCACATAAAGTTTGATAGTGTAGACTGAGCATATTGGAATGAAAAATAAAAGTAAAATATATTGTCTATTTAAAAGTTGAACTTGATAATAAAAAATTTAGTAAATATTGTACTGTACTTTTACAGGCAATATTTTCATAAATTAAAATATAGCTGCAAATTATTACTATTCTATTATGCAATATCTAATCAACCTTGCCCTAACTATCGGGCATCTGGGGCTAATTTCTGACACTGATTTGGTATTCTGTTTAGTACTCTTAATATTTAATTTTCTACCTTTTTAAAATTAACAAACATTCTTCAGTCCATATGTATATCACTTCATTTGGATTCTTGAAATCTATATTATTTTATTCTTGCATTCTGTAAATAGATGATTAATGATAAAACTAAAAACTTGAAAGATAAGACCTACAATACTATATGTTTGTTACCAATTATTATTAGTACAGTAGAAAGTAGGTTATCTTTATTTAAAGAATTTATTAAGTTTTGCAATATCTTTTTTATTTTGAAAAAGTGTAAACATTTTATATAGTATAGTGTAAATGATATAAGATATTGCTATTTTATTTTGACAACAGCTATTATGATCGATATTCTGGGCGTGATGTATATCGCACGGACATTAAAGGGTCGAGATCCCAAACCAAAAGCCGAAAAGAATAAAGAAGAGTTCCATGATGTGACAGCAGTTGAGGAAAAGCCAGCCAAGAGCGCACGTGGAACCGGTTCCTACGACGATGACACTGACCCCTCTGGTGATGCTGGGGTATCGCGATATCCGTAAGATTTGCGTGTCCCCTTAAAATTAGGGTGTCCTCTGAATCAATTTGAAGATTGTGTACCGCAGGCAACTTTCCAAACATATATTCCATTTCAACAAGTATTTACATTGTTCATAAGTTTTTATAGGTCATTTATAAATTCTCTAATTTTCATAGTGTTTAAAATTCAGGAACCCGAATCTAATGGGCCATCGACTATGAAAATTTGTGAAAATATGAACAAAAATAAAAATAATTTTAAAAGTATAAACATTTCCAAGCATATTATATTCCATCTGAACAAATATTTAAACTTTAATTTTAATAAAATAATGATAAATAAATTTGATGAATATATAATCAAACCTCAAATTTTTATACTGTATTGAAAACGGCAACATAAAGATTTAAGAGGCCCAAAACTAGTTGGTGAATTGAATAATTTACTTTTTCTAAACATTTAATAAATCAGTTTAAAGTGGTGCACTAATAATTTTACCAAAGCAAATAAACAATAATTAGGAAATGTTGTTTTTCCTATTCACCTTGAAATTATATAAAAAAAATATATTGAAATAGAAAAAACAAAACTTTTGGAACTTTAACAAAAAAGTAGGTATTATAATATAATACCTACTATTCAACTGCATCCCAACATACAGGGTAAAGAAAAAAAAAAATCATTTTTATCAATTAAAATATAAAAAAAAATATATATTTTTAGTAATAGACAAAAAAGTCTTTAATGTTGTCCATTTGAGTAAAAGATTAAATTGCAGAAACCTACATTAATTGATTTAAAAATTCAACTAAAAAGATATCTTTGAAGCCGATCATATAAATGTTTGAATTGATAATTTGTTTACCCGAATAAACTGAGGATAACCTGAATTAAATAATAATAAAAGTGATGAATTTTAATTAGTTTAATTAGTACATTTGAATCTTTTATTGCTAAGGTGCAATATCAATTTCTTCCAACATTAATATTTATTTTATTTTTAGTTTTAAATGCATTTCTATACTTTGTTCCCTTGCTTAACTTTGTTTCTTAACTTAACTTTGTTTCCTTGCTTAACTTTGTTCCCTTGCTTAACTTTGTTTCCTAACTTAACTTTGTTTCCTTGCATAACTTTGTTCCCTTGCTTAACTTTGTTTCTTAACTTAACTTTGTTCCTTGCTTAACTTTGTTTCCTTGCATAACTTTGTTCCTTGCTTAACTTTGTTTCTTAACTTAACTTTGTTCCCTTGCTTAACTTTGTTTCTTAACTTAACTTTGTTCCCTTGCTTAACTTTGTTTCCTAACTTAACTTTGTTTCCTTGCATAACTTTTTTCCCTTGCTTAACTTTGTTTCCTAACTTAACTTTGTTTCCTTACTTAACTTTGTTTCCTAACTTAACTTTGTTTCCTAAAGCCTGGTTTCCATAAAATCGCTACATGACAGAGCGTAGTGATTCTATGGAAACGCTAGAATTTATCGGGGATCTAGTACGCGAGCGCTAAATATTCTTTGGTACGCGTATACGATTCATCGCCGACAAAATCGGCAAAGTTGAACATGGTTGAACTTTGCCGATTTGACTGCGATGAATCGGGGAGCCTTCCCGATTGCGTCGGCGACATCTGCGCGTGTAGCGATTTTAATGGAAACTCTGTAGCGATTTTAATGGAAACCAGGCTTAACTTAAGTTTTTTTTAATAACTTAACTTCATTTCCTAACTTAACTTTGTTTTTATAACTTAACTTTGTTTCCTTGCTTAACTTTGTTTCCTAACTTAACTTTGTTTTTATAACTTAACTTTGTTTCCTTGCTTAACTTTGTTTCCTAACTTAACTTTGTTTCCTTACTTGTTTACCTATAAAAAGAAGTGTATAAAAATGTAAATACATATATATGTTGGTTATTCTTTAGCCGTGTTTCTTGTCATACAACTATTTATCTTTTTGATAGCAACATGTTTTTGCTTCACTTTTAAGCACTTTAGCATTTACCACATTTCTACAATAATATACCTCAATTTATACACTGTTTATTATATTTGTGTATTGTGCTATAATATTAAAGTGTTATTTTTATTCATTATTATTAATATTCCATAGTAGATTGAGCTTTATATTTATCTATAAAATATGTATTAGTATTTTCTCCTTTCTTTTTTATATTTAGTGTACGTAAGAGGTATACTGATTTAGTTTCATTATAAGCAAATGAATGCACAAGGCACATTTTAATTGAATGGATTGTATAATGGAAAGTACAATAATTTATAGCTAAAGCACAGTTTATACTTATAGTTAAATATTACACTTGTATACGTTGTACAGTATTAATGTTTGCATTCATTTTTTTAAACATTATTTATTGTATATAATATTCAGCATATGCTATTGCAAATTATTCTGTATTAATGGGAATTTTCCATTTTGCTCTATAACATATTGATTGAAGTTTTATAAATGAAAATAGTTATGAGAGATAACATAAAATGCTTGATCATGAGTGTATGCATGCAGTAAACCTGAAACTGTGTATATACAGTGACCCATATTAATAACAAGTTCACATTGTAGGAAATAACAAGTTGAAAGCCTTTTCAGACGTGTGTAATATTATGATCAGTTGTAGCAATTGCGACACCAAATTGCCCCTTGATCACAATCAACATGGGTGTTCTTTATTATATACACAACCATTCCACTGGCACCGATTGGGTGAGAGGCTGATATGTTTTCTAAAAATATAGCTATCTATAATTGCTATCTGGGAGTAAACTTTCTTGACTAAATCACAACTGATCACAGTATGGTGAATGTCTGGAATTTAAAAGTAACAATTATGTATTTATTATATCTTTATAAAATTCTAAATCAAGGCACAGTGTGACTAAATATTAACGATTTCATAGGATGCCATTTTGTTATATTGTAAATTGATATTCTAAAATTGTATAGTAGTAATAATAACATTCCACTCAGAGTGTAGAATAATGTTTGTTATATAACACCTAAATAAATTCCTGTCATTTGATTGGATGATTGTAGGTCACATGGCGTGCAATAGTACGCACTATATTAATATAATATTTCAAAAAAGACTATCAAGGTTGGTTTTTCTAAAGCGAATGTCATACATAGAGCATAATGGCTTATAAAACTTATTAGACTAAATGAAATTTAGATACAAAGACTTATTGAGTTATTTTTGGTATTCTTTATAGAGGCTTTTTTTACAACATTGTATTTTAATTTTATTGTAATAATAAACGTTTTCTTGTGTAGTATAACAATGTCAGAATGTTTCTATTTAAATGTGCCTAACACTTAACTGAGAGAGGAGATACAGTAGGCACTGCTGGGAGATATGGCATATGCCTGTGTATCCTAATGCAACTACTGTATCTCATCTGGTACGCCTCTATGATCATTTAGGTCATGGGACAACTAAAACTAGAAAACTTCTGAGAGAGGAGATACAATAGGCACCACTGGGAGATATGGCATATGCCTGTGTATCATAATAAGTACAACTATTGTATCTCATCTGGTACGCCTCTATGATCATCTAGGTCATGGGACAACTAGAACTAGAAAACTTCCGAGAGATGTGCCAAAATATGGTAGTGATATGACATCATCATGTCATATATGAGAACATCACATTTTTTTGTCACATAAAGTTTGATAGTGTAGACAGAGCTTTAGTCACCATGATCATCACACTATCACTCCAGTCATTGATTAAGCCCGGTGCACACTAGAGCTTTCTTTTCACAGTGTGCGCCGGGGAATGTGTTAGGAATCGGCCACGCTGAGGAAAATATCTATCGTGTTTAATATTTGAGTCTGCGCCGAACGTGAGCAGATAGTTCACTAAAAAATTCCCCTTCGCATGACATGTTCATATTTTTTACATGTCAGCGCTTGCCGTATAGTGTAGTAAGTAATTATCCAATCAGAAAATCGCGTACTGAAGCGTTTAGTGTGCGTCCGATAGAACGCGATCACAGTTTGCGACAAATTTTTTTAGTGAGCCAAGTGTTACTCGTGCCAATTGGCTCAGCCGAAAGCTTTAGTGTGCGCCGGGCTTTACTCAATCATCCTCCAAAACGGAAAGCAAAATAATCAGTGTTTATTTTCACATTATCTTTATTTTCAACATGTTACAATTGCCTTGTTTAATGTACAAAGAATGGATGAGGAGACCGAAGCAGCTAACCACAACAGAAGCAGCCTAATGGCAGCTAACCTTATTCTTGAAACTAAAACAAAAAAGTACATCAACTTAAACATCCCTTTCACTACAGTAGTAGGTGCTTTTAAAAATGGTCCAAATACATCTTTATCGTCGCCAAAGTTTCAATCTATCAAAATGATGTTTCTACAAAAGATCTTACTGAATATTATTATGATTATGTTGTTGGTAATCAAATTGAACGATGTGTTTATAATATTAATATAACAAAAATAATAGATTTGAAACAACTAAAATACATCCCAATTCTTGACTGTATCTCCACCTAGGCAAATATCATAGGCAAATTTTGTATCACATATATATCACATGTGGTGCATGTACTATGCTAAGGTAGGCTTATACATGATACACGATACACGAGTCACATGTGATACATATGTGACATTGTATCACTGAGCTTGCCTATGATACTGGAGAAATTATAGATAACGTACCAAGAATTGGCTAAAAATACAATTAAAAACAAATGTATACATTTTAATACAATGTCGACCTTCATAATAGGTATTGTATAAAAAAAAAAAATTTACAATTGAAAATATATTTTTTTCTTATTGGGTTTTCTGTATTGCATCAAAATGGGATTTAAATTTACACATCGAATTATTAAAATATCCACATAAAATGTGCTTTGATAATTTTACATTCAGAATACAATTGATTATGTTTTATTATTGAGTGAACATTCAGCTGCTCAAAACATAATTTTTTTTAAAGACCATGAATTATACACCATTGTGTTGAAATATTTCTTAAATTTGTTTTACTGATAAATGGCTAATATAAAAAAAAGTTTTCCTGTGTCACAGACGTGATCATTATGTGACTACAGCCAACTCTCCACAAAAAAATTTAGCTTGCAGATTGCATTTTTACATTACCTCCAATGGAACATTTGTTTACATCACCAATCCCCCCTACCCCTTCAGAATTATTTATACTACAAAAAAATAAGATTTGGGACCTTTAAAACCCAATTGGGTTTTGGAAAGTTTCCGGTTTTCAGAGAGATCTGTTCTGGAAAGTTGGCTGCAAGCAAACATTGTTATTATTAAAACAAACCCAATGGAAAAAAAATTATCAGTGATTGAAGAATATACATTTTTCCTAGAATAATTCATACATAATAAGATTTTATAATTATCCATGAAGTATAAGAGATTATAAAAAGATAATTGTTAAAAAAAACCAATGTTCACTGATTGCCTACCATCACATGAGATACATCATGTTAATATATAAAATAGTGTAACAGCATGGATAATTGACTTGACTTAAATGTTTATATACTTATCAGGAAACCGAAAAGAAATCATACTTTTATGTATACATTCACCAAATATATATTTCCATTATGAAATTGTCTCGGCCTTCAAAGTTATTAAAAAAAAAACAATGGACTACAATTGAAAATTTAAAAAAATTAACACTTGTTCTAAAATACTTTCTAAGTCTCAACCAAAGAGTTGAAATATTTCAAATATAGGAATGTACAGATCAATATAGATGTGACAATTGCATTTACCAATACCACCTGAGAAGTGACATAATTCACTGATATTTCGTTAAATTCATTATAAAATTTTGATTCTAAAAATGTTACAATTGCAAGATGCGGGCCTAATAAAAGGAAACGCCCAACAAAAGATATAACATTAACAAGATTTAGATCTATGATCCGCAATTTATGTTTCAAAATCATATTTATGTTTTTTAGAAAATATATTCTCAGTCAAATGTTCATTTTTTCTATAAGACTTGATGTTTTTGTAATTTTTTTTATGTAAACTTATTTTCAGGGTTGTTCAAATTTAGTACTGTTTCAAAAGATGATGACAGTGTCTTCTTCAAAAGCTGTTCACTCCAGCATCTTTGGTATCAAGTGTCAAAGGTTAAAGGTCAATTATTTGCGATGAACCCTAGATTTGTACAATTCAGAAATCTACATTATTCTTGTCTTTACACCTTTGGTGTCACAAAATTGGAATGAAAACAACACTAAGCAATCTAACCTTATAATTTGTTATTTTAACAATGATGATGTCATGGTTGAATTGAACTATGACATGACCTTTACACAAATATTCACAAGATACCCTCCTCCATATAAAAATAGGTAGTAGTCCGTCTAGAAATAAACATTCATTGAATTTAAATCAAATCATTAAAACGGAGTAAACCTCCCAATTGCCAATCACATTCTTCACATTTAAAACTTGTTTATTTCTAGGTAAGACTAATTGCACATTTTAACGATTATTCTCTTTTCATCTAAAGCTTTGTTCCCACTGGCACGCAAAGCACGTTGCGAGTACATCGTTGCGTGCAAGTGGAAACCAGGCTTAAAGATGTTGACACCAACACTGCCACCAGGAAGAACACCCAACATTTGAAGACCTCACCTATAAGTGTCATTGCCCATTGCAAATATCATGGTCATATGGCACCTACAGATGTCACTTTCAAATGAAGATGTCATGGTAATCTGAATGTCACAAACTTTTTAATTCTAAGATGTCACTTATATGTAGTATAAAATATAGTCCTAATTAGATACAATTAATGAAACCAAATGAACAATAAACCATATACGTCATTCAAGTAGAGCTCTTGACATATAAAACAATGACAGAAAGTGTATAGCATTTTGACACTAATGCTTTACACTTTAAGATTCTATTTGGACCATTTCTTAAATTGCACATTCTAACACCTTCAGCACCAATTTATTCATTTAATCTACATAATTGATGGGCTTACAGACTGATTTTAATTCTGTTACCGTCAATGTAAATTTCATTTTATGTTTTATAAAAAAAGGTTTTATAAGAAATACAATGAATTAAAATTTGTACACTTGAAATCCTGGAAAAGCCAGCGTCAAGTAAGGAAAAATACAAAATTGATCAAATACAACAATCTACTAAAATGTGGTGCTTGCAAATCGACCTCTGACCCCATCTACGAACGTTAAAAATTAACTTAACTACATGGCTAGACCAGAATTATCATTACATGAACAATTGAAAAAATAAGCTGTACAGACACAAACAAAAACCTATGGTTGCGTAATTTAGATTAAACTGACAGGATCTTGAATTTTAAAATACCTTCCAGGAAAATGAATTTAATTGCATTGATTTTAACAAAATTATACTTCATCAAAATTTGTTTCGTAAACATTACATTTTCACATGACATTATTTAATATTCATGATATCACATTGGTATCAAATGGAGATTTGAAATTATTGCAGCATTGTGGAATGACAGAATTATTAGCAAACATCGGGGCAGCAGGCACAGCCTAGGCCGACACCCGTTTTGCCAATAACCCTATCATGATTGCTGTTGGTCATTTTTCAGGTAATTGTTCTTAACAGTCATGTCCAAAAATAAATGGTATTGCAACAAGCAAACAAACTCTACCTAGATCAAACAAATGACTACACTTTTACCAAAACATGACCCAATAAAAATGTACACAACAATTGGGCCAAATATGCTGCAAAAACCTGTCAACCAAAAGTGCAAAAAGTGTAAGGTATAAGAAAATTATATTAGACTGAATTCTGTCAAAACTAGCCACAATTGTATATTCTCTTTTTTTTATAAAATATTTATACTTTTATGACTGGCAGAAACCAACCTAGTATGAAAAATAGAAATGTTGATTCAATCCGGTGTGATTTTAATCTATGATAAACAGACATCAAACATACAATTAATTTACTCAAAAGCAAACGGATATTAAAAAGGTGCATATATATGTACATATGGTACATATACTGTATATGTACATATGTATGTGTATGATTGGACACATAAACCATTTTTATGAAATATGTACATATATGTACACCTATCTATACAACCACTTACAAACATGTAAATAATCATATGCAAACATATTTTTATGTAAAAATATGTACATATATGTACATTTATATCATTGCTTCATAAAACAAGTAAATGCACATGTAATATCAAAAATTTGTACATATATGTGCATCCATACAACACACACATATATACATACAGTATATGTAAATACATATAGTATACAATATGTATAAAATTGATATACACAAAGTACTCATTATGTAAAACCATACGTACATAGTATTATGCATATGTACATATTGACATATCAAATAGCAAGGATCAACAGTATTATGGTGTTAAATTGGGTTGAAATCTAAATTTGATTTTCACATTACTGTTTTTTCCAGACACATCTTAATCAAATTAAAATATTAACGCAACCGTTACATTGATCAATTACAGAAACACTAAATAAAACAGTCGATAAAATAGACACAAAATATGTGTTGCCAGAATTCTGACAAATATCTAAATTGGACACATTGGTCGCTTCAAAAACTAGATGAATATCATTTCAGTTTGAACGATGAAATAGTAACTGCACATATTTTGGTCCTAGTTCGATATGTTTACTGACCTGCTGTTAAAATACTCACTATGGTTTTTACTTTGAATTCTTGTTACAACTTAACGCATTTGCAAACAATAAACCCCCTCGTATATTAAATACAACAAAAAACTGTGGTGTGTAAAATTGATGATAGGAAATAATTATTAATATTATAAAGGTCAAATTATACGGATAAATTCTCTGGTTGAATCAGTTAGTATTCATGAAATAATTAAAAATATCCCTTTTAATCATTGATTACATCATAATGACATCATCTACAATTTATGACATCATCAAAATCACAAACCATTTATGATATCAAAATCACACACCATTTATGACATCATCAAAATCACAAACCATTTATGACATCATTACAATGAAATAATTTAAATGTTGGGGAGGATCCTTTTCCATTTTATAAATACATGATTAGTATTAAGTAGAAGAAATGAAAATTTGGGGTTTTTTTTTCAACAAATTCAATTTAAATTGTATATCAAATGAAAAATAAAATAAAAATCTTAAAATAAGTTTTAAAATGGAACACTTGGCTTAACAACTGTATGCAATTTTCATTAATAACTAATTAGGCTAGTAATAATGAGTAAAGGGTCAGGATGGCTTAGGTCATAGGTCAGGAGTGCATTTTTACAATTTATCAAACATCAGTTACAAAGCCACCAAAGCAGTTACTGCAAAATCGTTTGGGAACATCTATCAGATTACGTCATTTTAAATTTAGTCATTTCTATTAAATTTTGAGACATAAAAATAACTCATATACACAACTGTACAGATTATCATTGAATTTAAATGGCGCCACCAAGGCTGTTACCGCCTCGAGAGCACGATGTGACTGTTGCCGCCACCCGTAACGCTGTTGCTAAAATTCAACGGCATCTCAAACTCGACCAACAGCGAGAAGTGATCTGACATCACATTTGGATTCGGGCAGCCTACAACTTTTTGACTCTCAAACCAGTCACAGTTCATTGGTCCAAGGACCCCGAGTGGCGACATAAAGTCACTTGAATAAAATACATAATCAATAACACCCTTGAAATCGAACGTATGATTCGTAAAATCCATGTGCGTGTTTTCATAAGCGCTATGTAGGCGGAAGGAATGGCTAATGTGACCGTTTTGCTCGGGACTGCTGCTAAAGTTAAATAGCTTCTTGTAATCCATCTCTTTGAAATCAGAATGATTTAGTGAGATTTTTCCTTTTGCCAAATATTCAATCACACCTGAAACAAAACATAATTTAAACCATTATAATATAATTATAAAAAAACTAATTAAATTCAAAGCTTGGAGAAATAAGGCATTTGTAAATACACACCACAGGAAACAACATTACAAAATTAACAATGGTTTTGGCACAGTAGTCATACCAGACTAGTTCATTATTGCAGAGGGGTGTTCAAGGAACTTTTAAAGGTGCCTATTAGGTAAAGCCTACCTGATTCAGGCAATGAGTTAAAATCACCAGCTAACAAGAGTGGAATTGCTGGTTGGTCATTCTGTGACCCTGATGACCCAGGCCTAAAGCTGTGCGACTCTTCTTCCTGAAACTTCTTCAGCTCCTTCATAAGCATCATGATCTGGATAAGCTTAACATCACAGAATTCTGGATCCCAATGGATGTGGGCATTAGCAACCATTAATAGCTGTCTTGGAGTCGACTCGGAATTAAATGCTATGGAATAACAAATAAAGCAAGCATTAGTAGTTTATAGAAAATAGTACAGATTCTGTAGATAAAGATATATCTAGAAAGTCTGGGCAATCTCTTATTGTGATACTGGCACCCAAGGATTGAGTTAATAATATAATAATTACTATTAGAGTAGGCCATAGGTACACATTTATCTTGTTATAAGACCTTATAACCTTCTTATTACCAGAGCTAGAAGGAAGAAATTTAGGTTGGGTAACCTAAATTTACGCTGGGTAACCTAAATTTACGCTGGGTAACCTAAATTTACGCTGCACCCTGAGTGGTATCTATATAAATCCATATTATTATTATTAACCCGTTCACGACTGGTTATGTGTAGCTACATCTACACATCAATGACATAATATCTCAATTTATATCTAAAGTGAATTTATGGTGTGGTAGCATGTAGCAGCATGTTCAATACAACATTCTTCATTGCGGGTGAGGAACTCTGTTATCAGATGGGAAAATGGATAAGAAAGACTATACATACATGGATCAATACATCCTTCTCGCATTTCCAGTAAGGCAATAACGCCAATGTTATCCTTGGTCATTACACGATTTAACATGTCCTCACAACCCTCTGCATTTGCCATCGCAACCTGATTAAACTCCACAAGATGTTCTTTGACAAGGCTAAATCTAGATTCAAATACAATTAATTAGTTACATGGTTTGCTTAAAATACACAGGTGATTGTGATTGTCTAATTTTATATAACTATATTCTGTACCTATTTCATCCTTAAGGGTCGCAATGGAAATAAATTACAATTGGTTACTTTTTTGTGCTACCCTGAATTTATTCCACTGTTTTTTTAAAACATTATATTGTTTTGAATTTGAATAAAGAAATAAAAAAATGAAAAAAATCTTTCTTTTCTTTCTTTTTCATACGCATATAACAGCAAGTAACTCGCCAAGGATGGATAAACTATTTTATAATTTATCGTGCTTATAAACTAAGTCTTATTTGAGGCTTAAAGAGTGGAGTTGAAAGAGTCGTGAGTTACACCTCTGCCACTAGAATTGAACCCTAGACATTGGGATCGTTAACCACCAATCTACAGCTCCATGATTCGGCAGTTGATTAATTCCTATTTTATGTATGTTCTGTCTCTTTGTATGTATGCATAATCGAGTGGCTAATAATAAATTGATATCTCCCGGTAAATTGTATGTTTTCACACACTAGTTTATTCTAGTTGCGATACACTCATTAGAAAGATATGGCCATATGTAGAGATACCGCTGTCTGAGGTCTGTATACCGACTTGTTCCAGGATTTCACATCGCTTTCATATGTTCGTGCCAATATTCAGTAACAATTTGTTTCATTTTTCAGATTTTTTTTACATGTGAAGAATGTAATCACCGGTAAATCTTCCCTTCAACTTACTTGCTTGTCCTGAAGAAGATGGCACATCCATCCACATGTTTTCTTTCATGTTCTCCCATGGTTTTTGCTCTTGATTTGGGGCTGAAGACACCATCGTACCCTTGTTGCTTCAACTGCAGTAAAAAGAAGTTGAAGTACTGTTCTGTCTCTACTTCCTGCAAAATCAATTTGTTATTATTAAATTAGATTGTATCAATTAGGCCTAATAATTAACAGGTCACGAGTTTGCTGACATTTACCAAGTGCAAATTGGTATGTAGAGGGTACTGTAAAATAATGTATGGTTGCCTTAACTAACTTATTTTGCTAAGCATGAAGACTCTTTTCTAATAATTGAATATCCAACCATCCACCATTTACTATTTTCCACACACATATTCCCATTTTAAAATAACATCCAAGCAGCTACAACTTCAAGTCAAACCAATTTTATATTTAATGTTTAATGTTAATTATTATTTTTAAATTTCAAAGCATTTAACAAATTTATAAAATGTATTTCTGTCACAATGTTATATTATTACATCGTAAAAAAGATGATTTTAAGCAATTTTCCAATCTATTAAAAGACAATATGAATAAAGTATAATTTTGAAAAAAGATCAATTTTCTTAGGCATGTTCAGTTCATTAATAAATGATTACGATCTTTGTTAAATATGAATTGAAAACATATTCAATTAATAAAAAATATATTTTAATGAAGAATAGTTAGAGTAGAGTATGTGAATATGCCAGTGTACATAGAAAATATCCTACACAACAGTATTTAATACAAACACAGCTTTTAATCAATACGGTCCACTGTACTGTATACATATCAAAATTAACTTTAAAATGTGTTTTTTACTGTGAACAAGTGGATTGAATTACAATGGAAAACCAAAGGTTAAAGTTCAGATAAATGAAATTAATAAGAATTGCAGATAGAGAGTATTACGAAGGAGTTACCTGAAGACATATGATATCAGCACTGTTGTTTATAATTTCATCCATGATGCCCTTTCTTCTGTACTCCCAGTCCAATGCCCACGATGGACAATAGCCGTATAATTGACGAGTAGCGTACTTATCACAAAGCACGTTGTAACACATCAATGAGAAAATGGCTGAAATAAAACAAACCATTGTTTAAACTACTGTATTTTTATTCGGGATACCTGAGTCTAGGACTCTCTTATCTTCTCCTCCATCTGACACTATTGAGTAAAAAGTGCGATTTATAAAGTACTACTCCTCCCTTATTCGTTGTAGTATTGAACTGGGATTTGGCATGAATATACTACAGGGACATGCCCTTTAATTTCAAACCGGATGCAGCCATATGACGTCTCAAAGGTGGTACCATATAGCCGTATTTGGCAGCGAGGTTATTGATGTGTATGTGACGTTACATCCAGTCTTATGACGTCATTCCAGCTTCTTTTGCTGCTGTACCCCGAGTATCGCACATTCGTGCTTGTTACATAACTAAAGCTTGGTTCTCAAAAGTGAGTTGACCAATCACAAGGAGTATTCGTTTCCAAATATGGACATGGGCTTGTCAGCTGCACTGTAGTCATTATTTCAATTTTAAAATATAGTGTTATACCATGTACACTAATTTGTAAAGGTCACTCTATACAGTACACATGAGAAAATATATACAAGAAGTGTAACTGTGATTAAATATAACCTTTGCACAAACAGGTTAGCAAACACTAACATTAGAATGTAGACACCCATGGGCACATGAAAGTGATTTGGGCAGTTTTCCAATAAAGAGACATGGAATCTAATCTTTGATTTAATGCTATTTGTACACTATCAAACTATGATGACAAAAAAGTGTGATGTGCCCAAATATGGTAGTGATATGCCCAAATATGGTAGTGATATGACATCATCATGTCCATATATGGGCACATCACATTTTTTGTCGCATAAAATTTGATAGTGTAGACGGAGCATAAGATTATTATTAAACATTATGACATTTATCCTCACTGTATCACTGACATTTATACACATTTTGCTAAACATTTAATATTTTAAAAAGTTCATTCACTCAATTCATATAAGTATAATATGTGTCGGAATATGCATTCTGTTCTATTACATGCGTATTGTATGATTATACCACTGAGCTTTCATAGTATGTTCAACTCATTTCATTTTGAATGTTATATGGAATCACCGGTTGTAAATTTATGAATGTACAACAAAATGTAAATAATTTACCTCCAGGTTTTGATCGTTCTGGGTGAGCTAGATGAAGCCAAGGCCTTACAGGGGGCATGACAGTAGGAGCTACAAACAAAAAACAAGCAAAGAATAAAATTAGGTTAATTTTACAGTAGGGGAAAATACAATTCTGTAATACTTGTGTTTTTAAAAACAAAGCAGAACAGTTTGCAGGAAAGGTCAATTTTTTTTAACAAAGTGAAGTTGTTGAACTTTGACTTTCAAAGGTCAAGAATCACATGTAGCACATGGTCTAAGCTTTATACCTAAAACAGCAGCCAACTGAAAGAATACTCTGGCTGTTTTTTTTTTTATTGTCATATCACATACAGATTGTTTAATTTGCTGATACTAGCTAGTACAATGTGTCTTATGTATTGTCTTTCTTGCAGACCTTTATTTACTTAATTCACCAATATTTTATGAGGGTGGCATTCACAAACAACAATTACACCTTTACCAAAACAATCGAGGTATTATGAATAAGTGAACCACTATGGTAAAATGTGTTGAATTTTGGTTATATAAACTCAACCAATACTCATAGGTAACTGAAAGGCATGAGCCGATATTCCTCAAGGTCTGAATTTACAGAAGAAACCAGAGAGCCAATTGCATTGCATTTAGAGTTTGATAACATTATTATAAATTCAATGTAAGAATTCCTGCACTTACATCCAGCATGTAAATTATCTAACAATTGTGTTAGAAGTCGCTGTGTACCGTTTCCATCTTCATAAATGCTTAATAAGTCACTCGGTAGAGGATTGCCCTTCAAACCTAGCATGATTAATTGAAATAAACGGCCTAGTTCCAACGGCAATGCTCGCAAATGGTTATAATTCAACAACAGTTCCCTGCAAAATAAAATATGTTCTCTTATATATTACCGTATTGCAAAAGAATCGGATACTGGTAAATAATAAAATGTCTTGCCAAAAAAAGTAAAAAACTAATACACTGTATATCATGTATATTTGTTATTTGTTGAATTTTTTCTTTATAGGATCCATCCATCAAGATGACATTTTCATTGGTGATATACAGTAGCTACGTCATTAGCAAGAAATATGGTAATTGTTGTTCTCTTACAAGGGATCCACCAAAATGACATTTCTCTTGTGATGTAGCAAAACCTATGGTAATTGGAATTTCGAAAAAAATGCTTTACAATTACATCCGATGCATTACTTTCTTATTTACTTCATTTAGAGATATTGGTTTTAAAGCAAAACATGATTAAAACTTTGCATTTGTCAAGATTGTTACTTTTAAAAAGAACGCAACATTCAATCTGGTAAAAGCATAAGAAGTCATTTACATTGAAAACTGTAAACTAAAGTATGACATTAATGGTTCAATCCATGATAATTGTATCATTACAAAAAGCACTACTGTAAATTCAACTTTGCCTCACTGCCCATTAGTTAGTAACCAGAGTGGTAACCTACAACAAAACATTATTTTCCCTAACCACTACAGTAAAGTTTAGTAAACATAGGGGTATTGCTAAACACCGCAAACCTCCAAAAAAACATAAACATAGTAATCTAGTAAGACATTAATACAGTAATGATCAGACAGATATAAACAACCACAAACCCAAAGCAATACAGACCCACTCATGACTGAGGTCACTCACGATTGAGGTCACCATATCCTTGACATTAATAAAATGTTTTTGTGAAATACAACAAAGAGATCACAGGTTGTTCAATTCTTTTCTTAACACTCTCATTCAGTGAAGCTTGTCTATAGCTTGTTTACAATACAAAAACTTACACTATAGTAATAATGTAAACACAATTTGTTTTGGAACAATCAGATTATCATTTGGTTTGGTATACATGAAAGGAAGATAATTTCTCTATTCTCTGTATTGTGCTGGATGGCAACATCTACCCAGCCTAAAGCTCATTTTTAAGGTCTTCCACCAAGCCTAATTTTAGCAGAGCGCTGGGAACCTGAACCATTTTAGTATTCTTCCTCCCCCACCCCCCCAACCTTTAAATTTGCAACGCCTAACCTGTACCTGTCCCTATATTATCATATTATATCAAATGTAAGAATCTAAACAAATTTATAAAATAAGACTCTCACCTCAAAGAAACCATATCACCTAGCTCTGCAGGGAGACTCCTAAGCTTATTTGCTGATAAGTCCAGGTAGAGTAAATTTGTAAGACGACAAATTTCTGCAGGTACCCGCTGGAGGCAGTTGTCGTTGAGGTATAACGCCGTCAAATGGTTTAAATTCCATAGTCTTGGACTAACGTTGCGTATGGTACCCGTTATTTCTAGCGCCTCCCATTTTGTTTTCTTCCCTGCTGCTACCTCCTCAGGGGTGAGTATGCGATGCTGTCTTCTGTCTTTGCTACTACTTTCGTACTTCTCCTTAGGCATTCCTTTTTTAATTTCTACAAAAATAAAAAAAAAAGGTTTGAATGCTCTGTACTTTAGAGAGCTCACTCAGCTTAACATCTTGCACGGGCCTAGAGAAGTAAATTGTATACAGCTACTGTACATGTGTTACTTTTTGGGCCTTTCACCTACTGTACTGTATACAGTTGTACTGTATATTAGCAATCGCGCTTATACTTTCAAGTCTCTTTTCCCCTTTCCCCCAACAACTACTCTACTGGTAAGTTGGTTAATTTGAGTGTGATGAGGGCTCTAAGCACCATGTATCCTACAGCATGCGCTGCATTCTTCATTTTCTATAAAATGACAGTAAACAAATTACAATCTAGTAGTAGCCTATCCTCAGCTTGCCTGTTTCAATATCAATTATAAATATAATAGTAAGTACAGTGTATAAAAGTAGTAATGTAAGCATATCTGTACAGTAATTTAACTGTCATTCTTAATTCAGTAAAGATGGTGTCAGTGGTATAGCAGACAGAACTAATCTAGCAATACATTGAATAAATGACTAGTACCATAAAAACAAAAATCAGCCTGAAAACTGAAAAGTTTTTAAAGAGCAAGACGATATTGGCCATAAACCGGTTACAATGCTAAACGAATAATGCAGTCTACAATTGTGTATTTCATAAATTAAGCATTTTGCATAGGTTATTCACTTCCAACCGAGTCAAATTTAATGAAATTATCTATGTTTAATGCTGTGCAAGGAGCTTACAAGGATTACACTCAGCTTGTAAGCTTATGATCGTGAGCCTACTGCAGGCTGGTGGCTAAACATAATCACTTCTCTTAACTCTGATTCACTGAGCAATGACGGCAATGTCATAGTTGACTTGAAAAACAAAATGATTTCTAGATACCCAAGGTTAAAATTAATCAAACCCATTTAATGTGTGAATAAGTTTAAACATTTATTGTTTACAATATAGGAAAACTTTCAATTGTCTGCAGAGACAAAACTGGTGAAATGCATTTCTCAAATACAGTATTTTGCACGAATGTTCAATATCCACAGAATACAATACTAAGTCTATATAACAAAAAAATAATTGCCTTTACACTGTACAGACGGCTGATTCTCGGTACTGTATCTATTTCCGAAGTATCATAGGAATATTTGGTAATACTGTACAACATGTGTTTCACATGTACTGTATCTAGTGTACAGTACTGTAGTATCCAGTAACCTTACCCTTACCATACTGTACATGATACAGGCAAGACATGTGATATAAATGAGATGCTGTATTACCAAACATTCCTATGATACTTTGGAAATATGTGGAGATACAGCACTGGGAATCCAGTGATATAGATTAAGTGTATATTTATCCAATATATCAAGAGGTTCTACTACTACTAAGGAGTTGGATAGCTGAGTGGTTAGGACACTTGACTGTCATACAGATAGACCCGGGTTCAATTCCTGAAAACTCCCAGGCCACTCAGCTGTAAATGAGTACCTGGTTGAAAATACTAGGGAGAAAAAAAGCAGCGGCATGGAAAGGAACTACCCACCCTACCACATAATGCCGAGGCTTAGTACAATGAGCTCCTAACAGCTCATTCCCCTACGTTCAGAGAACACAGGACTCACCTTTACCTTTACTATAATAGTGTGTCATGTTTGTTATATTCACAACATACAGAAGTAAATAATTTCAGTCTACTTTATCACATTCTTTAAGTTTTAAAAACCATTTGGTCTATGATCAATTTGGAATGAATGAGGTACTATCCTATATTCAAAATATCTATTAATTAAATCTTACACAATCAATAAGATAATCACTAACATAGAGATGGTTAACTTATACAGTATACAAAAAACATGTTGATTTTCATTGATTTCCTTTCCTAATTATTACAGTAACCTTAAGGTCAATGAACTACTGTATTTGAGTAAATTGAAACAGTAAAACCCCTATTAACTTTCTTGTATATTAAAGTTCAATTTTAACTGTTTGTATTGTATGAAGTGAGTGCAGAATCTAATTTGGCTTAGCCTATCAGCACTCCTCATTATTTTTTCATCAGTGACCGAATAAATATTATTATTAAGGAGAAATGCAATTCTTGAATCTGAATTTGGTAAATAATTTCTTTATTTCCATGACATTGACAATAATAATTCTTCTTCTACTATCTGTACACTGTAAACTACTCTTATTGCTGCGACCTACTGTAAGTACAGTATACAGTATCAAGCATAAATTTGCAATAATTTAATTTCAATAAAATTGTATTTACAGTAGTTCTGTATGTATGGCCCTTTAAAAATGTTGTTACTTAGTTATTGTAGTTTATGGCACAATAATGTACAGTAAAGCAAATATTGCATAGCATAAACTATTTAGAACATTTTTAAAATGAGAAATTACGCAAACTCTTAAACTCATAAAATACAGGTTAAGGGGCTTTGGGAATTGCAAAGGCATTGTGAGCTTTTATATATATTATACATCACACATTCTAACTGTCTAAACTCATGTTGTCATGTCTGCTGTTCTTAATTATTTTAAAAATTATAAATAGATTATTGTATTGGTTAAGAACAGTAATATTTAGTACTGGAACTTGGAAGCTCGTTGACTTAGTATAAAATGGAACAATATAATCAAAATGGGAATACTGTAAAGATGAGACGAGAGGAGAAAAAAATAGAATTAAAGTTAAACCAACAAACCCTAGCTTAATAATTGGTAATTTCTTAATGGGTCATTATAGGTCACGACACAGATTTGGCTGACATTTTTTAGGGTACCATATAACACATGCATTTTCGCACTTAAAAACAAGTCGTTTTGAATATAAGGTCTATTGAAGGGGTACTATGATCGTCAGGATTCACATAATTTGAGTAATTGAATATTTCGCGTTATGAAATTTAATGTGATTTATGACACTTTAAAAAAATATAAAGCTGAAAATTATTATATATTATCTAGGGTTAATTCCTACCATATATGATTGATTAATATAATGCAAATCTGGACTTAAATATAAGTAGTATCTCATAATATACTTTTCTATCTATTGCTACTGAAAACCCCAATTGATTGTACCGGTCAAATCCTGGGACGAATTCATTTTCAAACCCTTTTTAATGGTTAAAAACAATTATAATTAGAAAAGTGGATCTAAAAAAGTAAATTGATTGCAAGAAAAATGGCTAGAATACAGGTAGGCTTAAAACATCCTTTCTTTGACCGGATCTAGCCTACCAAAATAAACCTAGGCCTCTACCTAGGGCCTACACTGCACTGGTAATTTCAGAGTTCATCTGACCTGATTCCCTGTACACCGTACCACAGCAGCAGCAGAGAAAAACAGCAAGTGTGGTTCCGTACGCGTTTTTTAGTATTCACTAAAAACTGCACTATCAGCACAATTACACTCGACAGTAGTATTTAGCTTAAGCATTAGAAAATTAAGTAAATAAATATTCATTAGTTTAGCATTGAAATATACCACCCAAAAATCAATGAAAAGCCAGCTTGTTTTGGTTGTATGATGGACAAAACAACAAAGCGGTATGATCGCCACTCTTCTTTTCTCGCTCCCCGGATCGTCCGCGCGTCCCTCTATAAATACCTCAACTGTTGTAACATAATTTGAACATTAAAACACATCAATTATTTCCCACAAGTACTTATAGATACCTTCATCGATATTACACGATTAAAACTCCTGAATTGCTCGGGAATGCCCCGTGAAAACGATCAGAGCACTTGATATTTATCCACAGGAAAAAACCAAGATGGCAGTCTAATCCAATCCTTTCTCTATCTCCCTGGCTCGTTCAGTAAAATTGTATTGTATGTCAATTCATTACTTATGCTAATAAACTGCTCGTAACCCATGTAGTATTTCCCTGGGCCAATCCATTAAAAAATGGGGAATTCAATCAAACAAATTTACAAAATAAACACATTCAACATTACAATTAATTAATATAATTGTAAGTTAGAAAACCAGCTCAATCTGTAAATTATATCTATATTAAGCAAAAGTAAACAAGCTTGTGTAGGTATTAATTTTGTTGTAATGATTATTGGAAAATCTACCTAAAAATGTAATCAGGACCAACGACCCACTATTATTTGGGTCATACCAATGATGGTATTATTAAATAATACGGAACTAAGTATGGTTTCAAAACAAATCTTCAAAAAAGCATTTGTTGTTGTATGCAAGTAGTAAACTAAGAATTTAATTGTTTCCTTTTGGGTAGGGTGCTTTGGGTTACTTTTGTTGGGAATTGGGCGCGTTGAGTGGTGGTGAACAATAGGCCCATTTAGTCAGCATACAAAATATTATTATACAAAAAAACTTACAAAAATAAAGTTTTACTCAGTATTGCGATTTATTTGTACCGTTTTTCTTCGAATAATAAACGCCTCGCTTTTTAAATAAATTTCCACTTCGTATAAACGCCTCTTCCCCATAAAACATCGTTTGGAAAACACCACCTCAAATAAAACTCCCTACTGGGGGCCTTATCTATTGACTAATGATAGATTTTTAATTAGGCCTACTATATTTGATATAAATTGTGTTTTTCATATTAGGGATGGAATGAATTTATCTGATTATACATTACGATATTACACACACACACAACTTTAAACACCACCCCCGGATAAAGCCTCCCTCGAATAAACTATTCCTGAAACACCTCGAACACATATTTTTTAATAAATAGGGTTGTTTTTTTTTGTATTAAAAAACAAAACCAAAACCTTTCACTTGCGGATTTGATGAGGAGTACCCAAATATCTGGTAGGTCATTGAAGAATTGTTTAAAAGTCGCTGTTAGTGTTTCTATTGAGTTAAAAGCTAATCTTTGAAAATAAAAAAGGATATTATTATTAAAATCAAAACAATGGAAGGCTCTCTTTGATTTCTTGACACGGTTTGTTTGTTTGTTTGTTTCATTTATTTATTTTCCACACATTGAACAAAAGGAACAGATATATGAACTATAAGAAAAGAAAAAAGAAGACAATGTGTGAAAGGAGATTAAAATAAGTAAAAATTACTTTAAGCATTGACCACCTGAACAGTTGTCGACATGACAAGAAAACTAATAATTAATATAAAATATTGACGACAAAAAACAATATAATAAGGAAAAAAATATTTAAAAAACCATTGAATACGATAGGCCTACCTTCTAAAAAGTAACCGGTGAGTGATTTTTATTGGAATACACAACATATAAAGTTAACAAGTGAAAAATCGTGGCAAAGATTTTTTGACGGGAAGCGGGAATTATTGAAGTTTGAGGGGAGGAGGGGTCTTAAAAAGATGATATCATCACAATATAATTGAGCCAAATGAGATAGGCATTAGAGACCTATTTTTACCCTTAATTGATGTCAATAATTACTTACACCTTTATGATTAAACCAACAAATTATAATGAAACTATTATTTAAACAGAAGCTTATAAAACTGATTGTATCCACTAAAAACGGAGAAAATAGCGCGCCTGTATTTATTATTGAAACAAAAAAGTAGAGTTGCTTTTTGTTGATAATATGTATACCGCCCTCTATAAAATAAGAATAAGACAACTTTAAAGTAACACTCGAGAACGATTAGGATTCTTTTACGACATTTATTTGCATTTGCCATAATACATTGCATTACAAGTTGCTTGGTAATTTTGAAATTACGTAGCTTACACTATTTATATACTTTTTACTAGCACATGGAAGACAAGCTGCAAACAAACAAAATTAGCCTTTTTCTTACATTAAAATATACGATTTTATTGAAATATAGGCCTATATGTATTATTGGGATATATCATGGATGTATAATCTAATTTAATAGGTCCATGGCTAATTTTTTAATAAAGAATAAATAAATGTATAGGCCATCAGGGCTACAATATATTTTCCAAAAAAGTGATCAGTTTTGGAGCAGAATTTTACAGACAGGTTAGGTAACCTTTTCATTTGTAGTCTGTGATGATGTCATCACCATAGAGTGATAATTCATTCACATGACCATGCCAGTATTGAATTGAAACTGTACCAATACTTGTGGTCATTAATTGGAGCTGAGAGGAAATTCACTGTATTGGAGGAAGCACATAATTACTTCTGGTGTATTATTGTGTATATCATAGATAAATTATACACAGTTATCAATACCAGCAACTTTATATGATAAGCCTACACAACAGATTATATTAAAATAGCTATAATATTATTTTGATAGCGTAGTGTACATCCTTTACATGATGTAATTTATTATGTTCCTCAAAGTAAATCACTACTTTAGTCTATTCAAGTGTCATGTTCAACAAGGTTACAACTTAACAAGTAAAACACTTTGTGTCATCTTATTCTTACTTGATCTCAACACAACAAGCACTTACATCAGGCTCAAGAGGAAAAATATGTCACAGTATTACATAAACAGATATATAATTATATATATATAAATCCAAAGGGAAATTACTTAAATAATTACAATACTATGGGTATCAGTGGCTGGATCTCAACGGAGATACAAAAAAATGAAACAATATATTTCAAATTCTTAATTTAAACATCAACATTCATAGTACAGTCAACTCTCTCAATACTGGATACCTTTGGGCTGGCCAAATATGTCTGGTTTTCCAGAAAGTTTGGTATTCGGAATGTGTTTGGGACTCACTGTTTGGACCTCAAGAAAAGTCTGGGAGAGTTTCCGGTTTTCAGAAAGTCTGGCGGTATTGGGAAAGTTTACAGTTTGTATTGTCTTTAATTTGGAGTTAATACGTTGTTTTATTTCATCTCACGTTGTTCAGTGGATACTCTGGTATGAAGACAAATTGAAAGAAATGCCTAAATATATACTGTAGTAGATCATCTGCATATCAAGCACAAGATTCCAAGTTCAAATCTTGGACAATTCCTTTCACCCACTGTTTCTTTCACAAATGTTCTATCTTTATCTTATACACATTTATTTATTTCACAAATTATATACTAATAATAATTTGTATTAATTTGTTTGGTCTTACTTGACTTTCCCTTAATAGGTTTAAAATGTATTTATACAATGACCACATAATAGAGTCTACTGAAACATTTATTTCATAATTAAAATGGATTTATAATAAAATATGTGATTCTCTTGGCACAAACAATTTCATTTCAGATTATTTAAGAAGATTATAATAAACATATTTTCATGATTCATAATTTATACATATTAAAATGTATTGATACTAAAAATATCTGATGCTCTTGCCACATCAAACGATTTCAATTCAGATTATTTCAGAAAATTATAAAAAACATATTTATGTTACATCTAAAAAATGTGACATTTACATTTGTTTTTATTTATAGCTTTAAAATCTATGTAAAACAATAAAGCTCTGTCTACACTATCAAACTAGAAAAGTGTGATGTGCCCAAATATGGTAGTGATATGACATCATCACATCCATATATGGGCACATCACATTTTGTTGTCACATAAAGTTTGATAGTCTAGACAGAGCTAAAGAGCATTTTTTTCTGGTAGACCAGGGGACAATATACTGTATAAACATTCTTCCCTGATAAAATAAATAAATAAAGTATATTAACAGATATTCTATTTTGACGTGAATACCATATTTAAAACAGAAAATTTAGAATACAATTTAACAAAATTAACATTTGTGCTCTGTCTACACTATCAAACATTATGTGACAAAAAATGTGGCCATATATGGACATGATGATGTCATATCACTACCATCATAACATTATGATGTGAAGTACCTTTGAGCACGAGTATTCATGAAAAGGGCGCTCTAGAAATCTGGTAAATATATGGGCACATCACACTTGTTTTGTCAAACTATCTTGATAGTGTAGACAGAGCTGAATACTGACAAGTCACTAGTTTCATACATTGAGTTGTTCAGGTTGTGGCTATGAATTATTTGTCTGCAGCCTTTTGTTACAATTAATAGTGATTTTGAATAATTTAAAATATAATTTACATATTTATGAACTAAGTCTGGTTTATTAGAAACAACTTTTATCATAATAATGATTTTGAATAATTTTAAATACAATCTACATATATTTATGATTTAATTATTAAGTTGATAAGAAACACTTAAATCATTTGAGTCATTTCTAAAAAATTAGATGTTTTTTAAGCGTGAAACTTATAAAATAGGCTTAAGCACCTAACTATACTTTTGCTAAAAAAAATATGTACATTTAATAAAAGCACTGGTATTCTGGTCCTCTTGATGGAGCAGTTGCCATGGTCATACAATATTTATCTGGGTTTGTTGTAGTAGCTGTTTGGAGCGGTAGATGATCCTCCACGGAAACCTGTGAGAAAGAAAAGTAACATCTTTATTAGGCCACATCAATCAAATATAAAAACAGGCATGTTTCAGTTGGCGCTTGGGCTGAAACATACTTGACTTATCATATTCATATGTCAAGTTTTAAAAAATGTTTGAACTAAACAATCATGTATTCTATTGTATACAGTTTACATTTTTCATTAAAAAAATTAGTTTTCTCAATGAGAAAGCATATTATTTTTGTAATTGTATCTACTGTGGAGTAGCTTTGCGTCAGGGAGTTGAGTAATTGGTCAGATGTTTTGCCTACTCTGACGTAATTTGTACTCATACTATTTTTGGTAGGTTCTTACCCGAAGGTCCAAACTTTTTAGCATAACAAGGTTGATGGCAATATGGATCTCCATTATGCTAAAAAAGAAACAAAGATATTGTCATTGTTTGTTATTGATATTAATCCATTTAATCAGGATACAACAGGATTCTAATTATTATTATAGTTCTAGACCATAATTAGTAAAATTTGATATTTTGGCACATATGGCATTTCATACGCATAATACTTGAGCTCACTATTACGTAGTATTGAGACAAAAATCGAAACGCTGATTTGGTGGACAACCATAAAAATGTTATTTCTACTAAGAAAATCTGTATGTATATTGATTTGATTTTGATTTGAATTTATTAGGAAAATCATCATAAAAAATACCCAAGGAGACCAGTCTTTTTGACTGATTGGGCCACCCACCCTGGTTAAATATTGTGAATAAATAAATAAATAAAAATACAAAATGATAACATAAATTACTGACATTACAAATAATACATTTATAACAGATTTTTCAGGATAGAAAAGCTTATTAGCTTATTTCCGTTGGGATCCTTTTATAATCTAAAATATAAACATTACAAAGTATTGCATTAAACACGTAAATATAACAAAAATAATAACATATAAAACAAGTTAAATAAAACAATAATAAACAAGTTAATAGTGGTCTGAATACAAATAGGGATTTTTAAATAATACTGTTTCAAATAATTTAAAAGTTGAGCACACTGTAAGTAATTAGTGCAGAGAGATTAGATATGAATGTTAGTAGTATTAGTAGACCAGTCTAGACCCCTGACTACTCCTTATCCTGAGAGAGAGGAAATCTGATTAAAACTATCATCATTTGATTATGTAATCTAATCATCATAACTTTCTACAAATCAGATGAAAAATAACAGAAACACACCATATATTAGGCCTAGTGTTCCAAAGCTCTGTCTACACTATCAAACTTTATGTAACAAAAAAATGTGATGTGCCCATATATGGACATGATGTCATATCACTACCATTAATATCACTACCATATTTGGGCACATCACATTGTTTTTGCACATAAAGTTTGATAGTGTAGACGGAGATTTAAGCTGTTTTGAATGTAGTGGAGTGCAATATACAGGTGGAAAGCCCCTGTTTAAGGGCACATTTATCTGTGTTTCTGAAATGTTTATACACAGTATGCCATGATGTATGTTATATGCCATTTTTGATGACCATTTATAAACATTCTAATAAAATTAACACAATCAGTAGATTTAATTACTAAATGTAAGCTTTTTGTTGGCATGCGTTTTTGTTTAAAAAGAATGTCTAATATTTGTATTTAGCCTTTTATACTGTTTCTATGTTTCTGTTAAAAGCTACATTTTCAACATGATTTTATATAATATTTTTATGTTTTAGAAATTTACTAATGCATCAATAATCTCTTATTTATGTAATGATGACAACAACAGATTGTGAACTTTCACCATTATTATTACTAGATTTCATGCGTTTACAGCACAACAATCATTAACAGCACAGCTTATGAAATTTACCCAAGCATCAACCAGGACCTGATGACTCACTCGCAGCGACTCAGTAATTATAATTTTAGGCTCAGACGCTCAATCAAAATATGCATAATTGATGCAAATCTAAAGTGCTGCTATAAATTGTGACAAGTTTGCAAAACTGAAACGTTGTGATGTATAATTGATTATGTAAGAGATTCACTGAAGAGAAAATGTACAATTGAAAGCCGTGTTTAAAAATATATAATGTATTATCTTGGGAATAAATTACTTAAATACAACAAAACAGATATCTGACTGCATCTTGTTTTTACAGAACATTCATAATTGACACTTTAAAAAAAAAAAAAAAAATCAGTGGCGTGCTCTATCTAAAGGATTTCTAAAAAACTCGTCAATTTATGATGATATTATATATGTAGTTGGTTTATTAGAATTTAAAAAAAAAATTCTACTAATTTGAAATATTTCTCTCAACAAAATCTAATAACATCATTAATGTAAATACCATATTCAAACGTTCATATGTTTGACTATTTTTTTCTATTTATATTTGAAATCAGCATCCGTTTTATTTTTTTACATAATTTAAATAATTTTATATTGTATATAGTTATTCCTTTGAATATTTTTAGTGTACTTAAATTTGATTACCTCAGGGTCTTCTAGCAGTCCCTATATATTACCTCTATTACCAATTGTTGTAATTAATTACTTATATGAGAATGTACTAAATTTACTACCTGCCTATGTTATGAATTCTTTCAGCGGTGATCCTTGTCACTGACGATACACTTGTCAACAGAACAATATTTGTTACAAATCTTCACTGGTATTACTTAGCAAGAACACCAGAGATAGTACTTCCACCTAATCTACTACCAATGTTTACCACTGGTTTTACTTAGCAAGAACACCAGAGATAGTACTTCCACCTAATCTACTACCAATGTTTACCACTGGTTTTACTTAGCAAGAACACCAGAGATAGTACTTCCACCTAATCTACTACCAATGTTTACCACTGGTTTTACTTAGCAAGAACACCAGAGATAGTACTTCCACCTAATCTACTACCAATGTTTACCACTGGTTTTACTTAGCAAGAACACCAGAGATAGTACTTCCACCTAATCTACTACCAATGTTTACCACTGGTTTTACTTAGCAAGAACACCAGAGATAGTACTTCCACCTAATCTACTACCAATGTTTACCACTGGTTTTACTTAGCAAGAACACCAGAGATAGTACTTCCACCTAATCTACTACCAATGTTTACCACTGGTTTTACTTAGCAAGAACACCAGAACTACCAATTCTCATCACTGGTGTTACATACCTGAGCGTGACCACAAGAGATCTACAACTAATTCTTACCACTGGTGTTACTTAGCAAGAACACCAGAGACAGTACTTCACATAATCTACTACCAATCTTACCACTGGTGTTTACGTACCTGAGCATGACCACCAGAGCTTAGCAGCTTATTACACTCCCTGCACTTGAGACATAACTTATGCCAATCTTTGCCAAGTGATGATACTTTCTCAGCTAAAAGAACAAATGAACAAAATAATAATTATAAAATATAAACTCTAAATCAATGAGCAAGTAAGTTGTAACCAGGTTTGGTCTTATTACACGTTTTCACACATGCATACGCGAACCTAGTGAAATCTCGTAGACAGAGCTTTAGAATAACTAAAGGGGGAAGGGATAGGGGATAATGTGAAGGAGGTTGTGCCCTCTTTTGACAACAAAAATTAAATTAAACTACATTTTGTATTGATTTTTGACAGTCTACTAATGAATCCTCATGATCTGTAAGAAAAATTGATTTTATGCATTCTCAAAAGAGAGTGTATATAACATAAAATCTTCTTCCTCTCATTGAATATAAAGTTCAAGATAAAGTAGGCCTGTACATTTATTCTATTACGTATCATGATTCAAGTACAATACACTTATGGGATTGCCTTTCATTGTCATTTATTGTCATAGTAAACAATTTGTTAACCTTATATCTCCCACCACTTCCTTTCAATTCAATTGGGATTTACTAAAAGACTATAATTTAAATCTTCAAATCAGTGACGCTGCTCGTATTGTGGTTTTAACCAATCAGATTGTATTATTTTATGGTTTGAACTAAGTATTTCATGGTCTGTAGTTTAACATGGGATAATTTTAAGTACTGTTTAGTAAATAATAAAACAAAAATCAAAACCACTAAAAAACCAAAAGTGATAATACATTCAATCAATCATCAATTAAATATGTTATTCAAAAACTTGAGTTTTACATAACCACAGTGACTATGACATTTTCTATATAATATACAACAATATAAAAAGTACTTTTAATAATTCTTTTCAACATATTTAATTTTAAATGATATAGATAAAAACTAACCCTAAATAAAAATTAATGTTAACTAAACAAGCAGTGTGATTTAGGTCTACCCAAATAATTTTGTTTGAATAAATGGAAAATTTAAAAGAATTACTTTAAAAAAACCTTTTTTTACTCATTTTATGTCCTATTTTATGTCCTATATTATTTGTGTGATATTTTCAACTTTTCAATATAACGATATCACCTTGATACATTTGATTGATATGACACAAAATGTATGTTTAAAACATTTGACCAATGGTATTTGATTCCTTCATAAATTTACAGAAACTGGTTTTTCCATCATCTTCCACCAGTTCTGTGTGAGTGTCATCTTACCGTTTCCCTCTTACACTTCCTAAGTTTCAATTCCCTATGATCCGCATTTTGCTGTATTTTTTAGTCTTTACTCACCAAAATAGACTTCTTTATTGCATGTTGGACACTTAGGCATCTTGTTTTTGTTTTAACTACCTAAAGAGGAGCAGAAACACAGTAGGATCACACAGTTACTGATAAAAGACTTCTTGTCCAGAGAACGTACTTAGTAAACTGAGACAGTCACTGGTCAACCCACCACTTGAACTTCATGCTTGAATGAAGAGATAGATCTGATATTATTGGTGGCGCTGTCGAAATTCTCATGCTCTGAAAAGAATTATACAACAAATAATTATTGTACATTTATACATTTCACATTTTAATAGGATGGCATTAAGGGCAAATAACTTTATTCGGTCTATTTGGTTGAATAATAGCTATAAGAGCTGTGCTTCAAAATGTTTCCGATCTTTTTCTGCTCATGTAGAAGTTGACGATGAAATTTCATGTCTTACGGAGGACCAAAAACAGGTAGGCATATATATAGGCCTAGCTAGGTAGATGGCTATGTCCAGGTGGTAGAGGTGGGACCGAGCGGGGATGGAATGAGTGAGGAAGGTCGTACTCGTATTGTGTCATAGGCCTAGAAATATTATAGTGAACTATAATGATATTTGTATGTTTGTGGCAGTCCTGCCTGCTATTGAGAGCTTGAGAGTGTGGTTTTTAGAATCTAGGTTTTAATAATGAATAGTAGTGCTTGACTATATTAATACACAACACCATGAATATTTATTATAATAATATTGCAAAAAAGCAGAGCAGTACCCTATATATAAATAAATAGTAAATAAAAAGCATTCTAGTAATAACTTGAACGTTTTAATGCATTTTTTTTAAAGTTATAATAGTGTCTTTGTCTATTCTATTTATTTCTACATGATATGTATACTTGCAGTTAGAAAATTAACGGCAGCTGCATATATATTGACGAATTATGATTGCTTCTCACAACAGTCGTAAAAATTGCAAGATAGCTTAATGTATAGATTTATCATTTTAAAATCATAATTTATTAAATTAAATAATAAAAACAATTAAAATGGTGATTATATAATATTTGTGCACTTTCAGCTTCGTCAAACTGCTTTCCGCTTCGCTCAAGAAGAGCTTGCACCATATGCAGATGAGATTGATAGAACAAATGAATTCAAACAAATAAGGGTAGGCATACTACGTTAATATTCATACACTAAAGCTCTGTTTACACTATCAAACTAGTTTGACAAAAAAAGAGTGATACAGTATGCCCAAATATGGTACTGATATGACATCATCAACATTTTTTTGTCACATTAAGTTTGATAGTGTAGACAGAGCTTTAAGCTTTGTCATGATGTGATGTGCCCATATGTGGACATCATGATGTCATATCACTACCATATTTAAGCATACCATTATCACTACCATATTTGGGCACTTGTTTTGTCAAACGAGTTTGATATTTTAGACAGAGCTAAACATTATCAAACAGTCATTGTTTACAATTAAATGCACAATTCAGGTTTTAAAATGTTTTCTATGTTATTTACACAATCATAGATGGCTTTTAAACTGTTGGTTTTTGTCCTTCAAACTAGAATTTAATACATTATATTTTTATATTTTAGGAATTTTGGAAAAAGCTAGGTGACATGGGTTTTCACGGAATTGCAGTGCCTGGTAAAGCTAATCATTTTGTAATGATTATTTAAAGATTCTTTTGAATTCATTTTTTTATTCTAAAAGAATATTGTACATATTCATATGAATGATTTAAAAGATGTATAGTATGTATTGTTAGTATAGATGTAAATTTAATCACTTCTGTAGAAAAAACTCCGAAAAAATGTTTTCACTTATTAAAATGACAAAGTAAACAGTTAAATTCAACATAAAACCCATTGGCTGGCAGCCTATTTGACTATTTTTGCTTTAAATTACAGTTTTTTCAGGTAAATATTTTTTTTGGATCCAATATTTGGTAACAGTTAAAATGTGACATTAAAATGGTACAGTATATTAAAAAAAAATTGAAAACAAAAATGTTTGTAGGGGGACAAAAGGAATAAAGGAATATTGTAATATATTGTATTTATATGAATTATTTGATGATTTAAATTATTTTTATTTTTCAGAAAAGTATGGTGGTGTTGGAGGTGGCTACCTTGATCATTGTATCATTCTGGAAGAGATGAGTCGAGCTAGTGCTTCAATTTCACTGAGCTATGGTGCCCATTCAAACCTATGTATTAACCAAATTGTAAAGAATGGAAATGAAGAACAAAAACAAAAATACTTACCTAAGGTATGGACAAAAAATGTGGTGTGCCCATATATGGACATGATGATGTGATATCACTACCATATTTGAGCATATCACTACCATATTTGAGCATATCACTACCATATTTGGGCACAGCACACTAGTTTGATAGTGTAGGCAGAGATTAATGCTGCCAGTGGGGTTGAATGCTGTGTTATTTTTAATTTGGAGTTTTGTATTGATATTTGTTTGCTTTACATTTTAAGCTTATAAGTGGAGAGCATATTGGAGCATTGGCCATGAGTGAAGCAGGGAGTGGGTCTGATGTTGTGTCCATGAAGTTAAAAGCTGAAAAGAAAGGTTAGTTTGTTTTTTTTAAACTTCTGAATTTACTATGGCATCTGTTCTTCATTGTTGGCTATGGTATAAATACTATACTATATTCATATGCAACCCTAATAAGTACACAGCACTTAACAATGTTAATTTATATTATCTATGCACACAATAAAAATAGTTTGATAAAAAAACTGTGTTGTGCCAAAATATAGTACATAGTGATATGATGTCATCGTGTCCATATATGGGCACATCATATTTTCTTGTCACAAAAAGTTTTGATAGTGTAGACAGAGCTTAATACAATATATAAGTTTAATACAAGTACAGAACCAATAAACTTGTGGATTAAAAATAAATAGAAAAGATGAGCCCTTCATCTACATTCATTTTCAGAGAAAAAAATTATTATATACAGAAACAAACATAAGATTTCATATAAGATGTATAATTTATTACAGTATGCTCCTTGAAGAACACCCAGAATCATCAACTAATATAACGAAATACTTACTAAGTTACTTTACTATTATTGTTTAGGTGATCATTACATACTCAACGGTAGTAAGTTTTGGATAACAAATGGTCCTGATGCAGATGTGTTGGTTGTGTATGCCAAGACAGAACCAGACCAAGCCTCACATGGTATTACAACATTTATCATTGAGAAGGTTTGTATACAGTGTATGCCTAGAAGTTGAATAGAACAGTTTGTATATAGTGTATGCCAAGAAGTTGAATAGAACAGTTTATATTCAATGGCATGTACACCTGTAAATGTTATCTCTCTTTTAAAACACCTACTAAAATAAACTATAGGCAATTAATCTAACAATTTAAAAAAAATATAAATTTGGCTGCAGGGTAGATAGACTTAGGCTGTGTTTATACAACACCCTTTTTACTTTACACGCCCGCTATGTATGCATGTTGGCTGCAGGGTAGATAGACTTAGGCTGTGTTTATACAACACCCTTTTTACTTTACACGCCCGCTATGTATGCATGTTTTCACATGCTTGTTTGTTGTTTTGTACAGGGAATGAAAGGTTTCAGCACAGCTCAGAAACTAGACAAGTTAGGAATGAGAGGCTCAAACACATGTGAACTGGTGTTTGAAGACTGTCAAGTTCCAGGTAAAACCATGCTTTTTAATGATTATTTGAATGTTTTAATCAAAATATGGAGGATACAGTGCATGCTCTCCCCAGGACAAGGCCTAAACTTCACGGCCATCTTGGAGGGCTCTTTTCCACTAAAAGACATTTGCCATATACCTTCAATTACCAAATTAAAAGTTCTCTCAAGATCTAGAATGTATGTTTATATCCTAATTTACTTGTGTTTTATTTTTAAAGCTGAAAATATATTAGGAGGTATAAACAAAGGAGTATATGTATTGATGAGTGGTCTGGACATTGAGAGGCTAATTTTAGCTGCTGGACCATTAGGGTGAGTGTAACCAACCTATTATTATAGAGTTTGAATTTTCCCATTTTTTACACCTTTTTAAAAAATAATTATCAAGAAAACAATCAGTTGGATTTTGAAATGTATATTGAATATTTATTTATAACGTTTCAGATTAATGCAGGCTTGTGTGGATATAGCCTTCCCTTATTTACATGAGCGTAAAGCCTTTCAACAACCTATAGGACACTTCCAGGTAAGTTTGTTTGTTTGTTAGTTATTTGGTGTTACATATACAACCAACTAAGCCCGTAGACCTGCTTCCGGTGGGGTTCTTATGGCGGTGAATTGGCAGTACACCGGGAGATGATATCTTAATCTTTACCAAAGTGTACTGCATTCTTTAACGTGTACATGAGACATGTTATGAGAGAAGACAAATTTTTTAACTTAACACTTCCTTGAAACTACCTGTAATCCTTCTTTACCATGTAATGCAATAATCTTTAATATTATCTGAAAATTATTTCTCTGAAATCTACAGTTGATGCAAGGAAAAATGGCGGATATGTACACCAGGTTAAATGCGTGTCGGTCATATGTTTACAATGTGGCGAAGGCAGTAGACAGAGGTCATGTTAACAGCAAAGACTGTGCTGGTGTTATCTTATATGCTGCTGAGAATGCGACGCAAGTAGCCCTGGACGCCATCCAGTGTCTAGGTACTACTATGAACTACTATTACACATTATTATTATTTTCCTAGATTTATGAAATTATGTACCATGGGTGAAGGCACCCTCCGTTATGTTCTTTACTAATAATGCCTCAAACAGAATTGATTCATTGTACATTGTAATGTCAAGAGTGTACTTGTGTTTAATCAATCGTGTGCGAAGGTGTAGAGAAAAGTGCGATTGTTTGGCTTAGAATGAAAACCAGAAAGGAGGATATATTTATTGCGCTTTAAATGTGTCATGTAGTTTGCAAGCCAATTGGTAAACAAAATCATTGATCATTATCATTTATAATATAATAATTCACATCACCTAGCAAAACTCTGTGGTTTACACATACTGGGGGAATACAGTGTGTTGTACTCCATAGTTTGGCAGGTGAAAGGGGTATAAGCTTGGGTCTCATTTGACCAATCACTGATGATGTTCACGGTCGGTTGTCATTGGTCAACTTTCTTGCATTGTGTCTACGTCCTTACATTTGGGAGCCAAAATTAAGAGAGGGAGTTTGTCCTGTTGATTTGCTATTGCATACATATAGGTTTAGGCTGACCTCCCTGGGGCAAGTAGCTGTCATAGTTTTAATATAATTATTCTTCATTTTCAGGTGGTAATGGATATATAAATGATTACCCCACTGGCCGTTTGTTACGTGATGCAAAGCTGTACGAAATTGGCGCTGGTACAAGTGAAATCCGCAGACTTATAATTGGAAGGGCATTCAACGCAGAGTTTAAGCAATAAAATAGATTCATCATAATATTATATTTTTAAAAGTATATTTATATGACAAGGTTGTCGCACAGATTTTAACATGGTGTATTTCCACATAGACGTATTAGGAAATTACTAGATGTCATATAGGCTAGCTACAGCTGTCTGGCAAGGTATTCAGGTGAAATGGACATTGTGGAACAGATCCTATTAGAGCAAGTTGTCTGTGAATGTTCAATTATGTGAAGTAAAATCTCAATAGATTTTTATTAAATGTTTTAGACTTGCACTGATGAAGGGCTAATGTTACCTGAAAGCTCTGCTAACTTTTCTGGCTGATTTACTTTATCGTTTTGATTTAGCTTTTCGCTTATTTTTTTTGTATCTCCATTGAGATCCAGCCACTCATATAAACAGCATTGTCATTTTTTCAGTATTTTGCCTTTGGAGTTAGATTTTTATTAACTTGTACATATATTAATATATAATGACTAAAAATAATAAAATAATGACAGTCAGCCCTAATGATACTGTAAAGGAAAATAAATACAGGCTTCCAAAAAATGTGTTCTAAAACTTTTCCAAACACCAGTGTCTGATTTAACCACTTTATTACACATTAAAACCACAATAAAAGGAAATCAAAAACATTAATTCATTCATTTTATTTTAAATTGTTTTATTGCATAATTGTCATTGATTTTAGTTCTTTTACTTTGCATAGCAACTCTACTTTGTTCTAAACAATATTATACATAGCTTTTACGAAAGTTTTAATATCTTTTAATTTTACGTAATCTTTATTTGCAACCTGGAAAATCATTTTTGACCTCACAGAGCTGCATTAGTGCATTGTGGTATTTTAATAATAAAGCCAATACTGAAAATAAACTTTGTGATAGCTCTAAAGTACACTTGTCGTTAAACTATATCTTTTTTAAAACTAAAAGATATAAAACACAGTACAGTAGGTTGTGGTTAATGCTAGAACATGCAAACATAAACATTTTAAGTGTACTTTTGAACAGCCAAACATGCAATTTCAATACTGCTATTGGTGGGATAGAATTTGAGGGGCATTTTATTAGCATTGTGTTTTGCATAAAGATCCACTGGAGTGTTTTTTCTCAACTATACAGCTCTAGCCTACAAATCAAGCATAATACTTCGATGGCACTTTGATGTTAAATTTAAATTTCATCATTTAAAGTCAAAGTTGCTGATCAGTATTAACCTAAATATTCCTATAAAGCGAACTAACTTATCTAAATATATATATATCTATATTTTTATTTTAAAATTGTCAATGTTTATTGAAATCAGTATCAAATAGTAATTATTCAACAAACAAGAATGGAATGTTCATTTTTTCACCCATTCAAAACAAAAAAATAATCTGAAATACTTAAATATTTGAATTCCATAAATCTAACATTACTACTTGATTATCCTACCATTCTAGAATTGAGTCAAGTTTGATGGGTGAACTACTACTAGACTACAACCCAGAGGGTTAGATGTAGAAAATGAGTGCGCATTATTTGGGATATGGGCTTATACTTTACTACCAGTAAAGTATTGGACTAAGAAAGTAAATGTTTAGCATTACTTTATAATATATTTTTGAACCATATATTTCAAACGATTTCATATAGAAAAGGTATATATTTAATAAATACAGTACCAGCGTAAGATGAATTGGGAAGACACGTGTTTCACCCTAATTGAGTATCTCCTTCATTATGCCATCCCTTTATTTATTATATATGTATTATTACATAACCCTCATTTGCCATTTATATAATAGCTATAGGTTACCCTTATATCAAAGTTGTCTTAGGCTTTTAATTTAAGACATCTAGTAGAAATTTCAATATTCCTAAAGCAAAATAGTCATTTCATGGCAGTAAGCTTGGAATAACCTTAACTACATAAATCTTGTTTTAATTGTTTAATATCCCAAAACATTGTTTAAAAATACCGGGTTGGTGTCCGGCAGGGTTTATCCTTTATGTTTATTTTTTCTCTTTTATTCGTTTTGCTAATTTTCAGTACTTATGTTTGGCCTTGATGAAAAACACCCTTGGGTGATTCAACTGTTTCCGTGTGAAAAGAAAGTATATAATATTATTACTGTTACAGTAGCCTTCACCATGAATCTCAATGAAATTTCATTGTATTTCATCTTCGTAATAGTCACAATTTCTTTGCGCTATATCAAAACTCCCAATATTACATTGGGATACTGCCCCTTGGTATCGGTATGTATACATTCTGATTCATACAGACAAAAAACAAACAAAAATCACATGAAATCTTGAACAAAAGTTTAAAAACCAAAACCAAAGTAGTGTAAACTGGTTTTCATTTACCACCATGAATCACTTTCTTCCTCCTCCTGTCCCAGCATTTGATCACATTGAATTGAGTTCTGCTTGTATAGTTTGAAAGACTGGGGTGGTGCGAGAGTATTCCTCTTAACTGCCACGCTAAATTTAGTTGTGGAGCCCATTAGCTCCTCATATTTATAAACTCTATGTCTGAAAAACATCAATTAAAATGAAAAAGTTAAACTATGTTGAAAAGATAGATTGGAAATACCACACATCTGTTTAGTACAATTGTAAACAAACCCCTTCTTCCTTAATTTGAAATAGTAAACACAAATTTGTGAAGTCAGGAAATTCAGGAGAAACCGTGGAGATTTAGGTCTGTATTGAATGCCATAGTTGCAATGCCAAGCATTAACAAATAGGATACAGCAATAATACATGCATTTAATGCAAATTCTTACCTAAATAGCAAGGGTTCCTGCATCATTTGCATACAGAACTTGGCTGGCAATTCTGCGAATAGTACTGTAGTTATAAAGGTGATACTGCCATCGGCGTCAGCAGAATATTCCATTCCAGTTTTAAGGAATCCTGTGTCAACTTTCAGAGATCCTCGGACTGCCATTGCACCACTGAAAATAAAAAGAGAAAACTCTTTTGTATCCAATTGGGCACTTTTCTAAAACTGACTTCACATAAGGTTTGCTGATGTAAAAGTTTAAAGAATAGATTCCATGAATCTCTCACGGTAGTTTGATGCGATAACTGTGCCGACGATCATAATGCTATATGTTCGAAATATTAATTAATTATTAATTAACACTTTTACATACTTGTTATAAATGGAAGTTGTAGAAGATCTTTCCCACAGACTGAAATCAAGCCCTCCACTAAGTTTAAGAGATACTGTTCCTTGTACTGCAACCTCAACGCCAAATCCAGATTGTAAGCGGATGGTCTGAAACAGGATTTATTGAGATGGTTAAATACACAGTTGTCATCACTATATATTCTAGTTACATCACGTTAATTCAACGTGTGCCAGTGGGGACATGAATATGATTCCTCATGCTATTCTTCCAACACTATTTTGTAGGATTGTAGGTCAGGTGACAACAATTGATATATTGGCATACAGTAGGTTCTGGGTTGTCAAAAATTGAAAGCTTCCTAACTATATATAGAGTATAAGCATGGTTTTACACTATACCTCAAAATGATCCTGAAGTAAGATGATTCCTTGAAGGGCTGTCATACTACTGTCTGAACCCATGCTCCACACAAGACTCATCAGGTCACTCATAGTCATAGAAAAGCTCATAGGTCGAAGTTGAACATCCATCATTTTGACAGACAATCCAGCAGCGGCACCTGCTTCCTCTCCAGTGTCTTCTCCAAGGAAGGTTTCTAAACCTCTTGCCCAGATTCCAACCTAAGGTTACGTGCAGATTTTGGAATTACTTTTTCTGTGTTTATAAATTGTTTATGTTAAATGTTCTGAATATTTTTAACTACTTGTCAAATTTATAACAGTACACATGATGCAATAAAGTGACTACAATTGAATAAAAAAAGAATGTGATTGAGTGCAACCTAAATTATTCTGAAAATAGTAAAGCTCTGTCACACCATCAAACTTTATGTGACAAAAAAATATGATGTGCCTATATATGGACATGATGATGTCATATTACTACCATATTTGGGCACATAGCGTAGACAGAGCTTAAGTCTTACATTAGCAATCTGCAGAGTGTTGTCATCAGCTTCAAGGTTGACAGAAAAGTCACTCTTCCGCAGCACAGCAGTGGATGTAAAAAGAATGTCTTGGTCAAATGTTGACAGTGCATCAGCAGTATCTGAATGAAAGCGAATATTCTTTGAAAATTCTGTGTATTTCTATTTTTATATAAACCTTTTGATCTTCAGCTAAAGCACCTATCTTGTTTATGGATTTTTATGTAAATGTATCTCCGATTTATATAAATGTGGTTATCTGTTTTCTATTTTCATACATTTTTATCAATTTAAAATGTATAACTTGACAATGTGTGTACGCATTTCACTCGTTTAACAAATCACAGAAGAAATGATACAGTAAAATATGAAGACCACTCAGGTTATGACAGAAAAAGGTTCAGTATTTGCATATTTTATGAATACATTTGCCTATTTAAATGCCTACCTGCCATAACATTAGTAAAGGCTGCAGAAAGTCCACTGTGGGCACGTGTGTTATAGTTACTAACTGCTGCAGAAGACAGAGCTTTGCGAACTGTTTTTCTGTCAAAAAAGATGTGTAAATAACAATATTTAATTTATTCTCTAATTGCCACTATACTTTTTGTATGTGTCTCTTGAAAAAAGTTTTTAAGATGTATAACAGAGTATGATTATGGGTTGAAAAAATGATATCATTTTACCAACCCTGCCACAGTATTTAGCGTCATCAAGTTGTCAATCTTTGCTGTCAGAAATGTTACCATCTCCGGTACTTTCTGGCAGTTTAGAGACAGCAGGATATTAATAACATCTTGTTCAGAAGGATTCTTTGTAAGAAGGCTGTTGGCAGCCGTAAGCCGGATTACATATGTGTATTCACGTTGAACTTCATGGTATATTCTGTTGAGTACTGCATTCACCTGTCAAGATGAAAGGCTGTTATGGTAAGTTTATTAGACATTCATGATATACTGTTTATATGGTGGTTAGATTATCAAAATTGGTTTTATAATAAACGAGAGAGCCATAAAAGTATGTCACCATGGTTCAGGACCACAGAATATGGCTGCATCACATTGGCCAATGAGCCATGCCATCTTGAAGTGATGCTCCTTACTCCGCCATGCACCACTGTGCCTACATTACAACATGTCGAGCATACCTTTGGAAATTCACCTGTAAGTAATGTACTGGCATGTCTGTGCACCTTAAATTGCCAGTAAACGGAAGCAGTGATGTGGGTTAGAGTGGTCTTTTTATTCCGTTTTTTTTTTTGCAAAATTGTTTGTTGTTTTTAGTTTCAAGGTTACTAAGTGCTTTTTGTGGATATGTGTGCTTTATAAATCTTATTATCTTTTCTTATATCAACGCAAGAACGCACAAGTGAATAAATTATATGATATTAGAATCTTACTTCTTTTGTAAAGAATTCTTTGTCATAGACGTCCATAACATTGATTACTGTAGTTAAAACGTCTGCATCCACTTCATTGGAAGCAATATCGACAAAGGTTTGAAAGAGAGATGGCATCTCTGCATTGCCCAGAGCACGAAGTCCTTGACATTTGGTTGCTACATCATCAGACTTCACCATTTCTAATAGATACTCCTTGATGTCAATAGCAACCTTTAAAAATAATCATAATCTTGTGATGTACATGGCATAGATGAGAATCTCTGGCTAATTAAAATAGTTCAACCGTTATAGTTAGCCAATAAATGCCTCCAACCAATGATTCTGAAAGTTGTAATCTTCTGTTTAACACTACAGTCAAGGCATTAAATAAATGCAATCCTCATTATACTTGAAACTGAAGAAAACAGATTAGGCCCTCTACGGACCACCGCAGCCAGCAGTGTATCTAATCTTTTCTTTAACAAGAACTGTATGTACACAGGACCAACGGCTTTACTCCTCATCTGAAGAACTCAATATTATAGTGTAATGTGTAACATACCTTTGTTTTACATCTGGACTCAGTACCACAGTATATGCCTAGTAGATTTCCAAGTGTTAGCGCCAGCGTCTCTTTAACTTCATCATTTGGTACACCATTATTTTTTAGCATATCCTAATCATTGAATGAGAATAATATTAAAACAAAATTATTAAATATGAAATATTCCACAAAAATCCCACTTTAAGAGAAATTCATTTATGTATACATATAGAGCTTAAACTTTTGTTCATATAAACAGGATCAAATGCTTAAAGTAATTTTAACTTATTTTGATCTCCTTTCACACATTGTCTTGTTTTAAATGTATAAATGTCTGTTCTTTTTTGTTCAATGTGTGGAAAATAAATAATTGAAACAAACAAACAAACAAAAATATATTTATATGTCACTAAAATAATAGTATCAGTAAAAACGAATTAAAAAAATAAATAAATTAACATATTATTTGAAAAATGTATTTTAACAATTTTGTTAAATTTTCTACATTTAGGATATTCTAAAAAGCAAATGTATACTTACTAAATATTTTTCTAGAAGAAATTCACTAGGGTGGTTATTATAACCAGTTACAAAGAATATCCGCTCAATACCTTCTGCATTTTCTTCATCTTTGAAGTTTACCACTTCTAAGAGGACCTTCTCTGACGCCAATGTCTGTGTTGCTGCAAGGATATCCATCAATTGAGGTCTAGAAAAAGAATCGCACAGCGTGATTATGTGTCTAATGGAAATATAGTAATACAAAAACTTAGGTAGACCTTTAATTAGTATTACGATATTATAAAGATCATTTTTGTTTTGTTGATAAGATTAAACTGATTTGGCCTTGCATAAAACAAAGATGAAAGGGTGAAGAAATGTAGAACTCAAGTTTAGACTACATCTATGAATGAATGAATGAATATAATCCTTCAAAAGCATAGTACTGCACATCAATCTTCATTTATGTATTATTTCATGTCTATCATTGATAAATACAGTTTACATGACAGAGAGGGAAATTATTTTAATATTCCACTACACACTAGAATCTCAAAACTCCAGAAGGCTTTAGAGTGTCTTAACCTTTTGTATTACCCTAATGTATTTATAGGAAAGTCGTCATTTAAGGTGTAAAGAAAAATAAATTTAAAACTTACAGAATATCTTTATTTTTAGGATCACGAAGAACTGCTAGAAGAGTATCTTTACCAGCGTTGCGAAATGCAAGAACAGCGTCAATCGACGCAATAGCTGATTCTGTTTTGGACATGTGTTCACCTTTTAAATTTGACCTTAAACGTTCCATAACTTTGGAAGGCTGTAATGAATATAAATATGGATCAAAGTAATAGATACATTTGAAATACAGAAGTAAAATAAACATCTGAGGATATGTTGACTAAAAGCAGGGATAAAGATTTACAATGAAATTTAAAAGATAAATACAAATTAATAAAATAAACACTGTGACATATATATCAAATATCTCAAATTGAAATTGTAAAATCTTACAATTTCACAGCCACTGGTACATTGTTGTTGAGTTGGTTCTGAGATCATTGAGATAGCTACCAAGTCAGTATTACTGGCCAATGCATCCTCTATAGTTGACCCTGACAACGTCTTAGCACCTCCTTCTGTTGAGACATATGTTAAGTCTTGTCTGCAAATAGCAAAATATTATTTTTTGAAATAATAAATGAAATAATGGAGTGTTTTAAAGCATGTTGTTGTTCTGCAAATATTGATACATTTTTTCTGTTTGTAACCAATGAATTTGGATGAGAAATAATTTGTTTTATTCATCCTTATTATAATTGATATGAATCCATTTTCAACACTTTTTTCGAACCTGTTAAAATATGAAACATATCATTAAAATCAAGTAACTGTCATCCACGTGGCAAGGGTTGTATACTTTGATAACCTTGTAAAAATATAACATATTGACAAAGTCAAACTAGTCATATCTTTGTGTTCATTGTGATTATTAAAATATTTGATGAGATTAGAGCACGACCTATTATAGCAAAGGTCTTTCCCCTTTGTTCATATTACAGTACAGACTGTGACAAATATGTTTGTTTTGTCAAGTACAAACAGAAGATCAATGTGATGAAAGAATTTAGTTTTGTGCAAGTTTAATTTATGTGTGATTTTGAAATCTATTATTGCTGTATGGAGCTTTACAACATTATACAGTAACTTTTGTTTTTTTTTGTAAAAAAATTACAAATTTATTACGCAGTAGATTCCCTCTTTTTGGGACACCCTCAATCAGGGTACATCTATTATGGGAACGGTTTCCCTGGAAATGAACAAGGGGCAATATATGTTTTTCAATATTCTGGCCAATTAGGGAAGATCCTATTAATGGGACACTTTGTTGAGTCCTCAAGGTATCCTCTTAAAGGGTTGGAGTTTGAGAATGACTTACGTTGAGACAACAGAAGAAGCCAGAGATTTTCTAACGTTGATTCCAGTGAAATGACTTTCAAAGCTGCTTGCTGATTGGATAATAGAACCATCATCAGACAACTTGTAGTCTGCTTTCACATCTGACCTCACATCAATGTCCATGATCTGTTGCGGGTGGTAGTAATTGAAGTCTACAGGAGCAGAACAGGTTTTTGAATCTTTAACCTTTTTAATGGTTCTCTCCTTAGCAGTGTATGTTACCCGACATTCACCAGATGCATCAGTCTAATGCAATCAAGAGTGTATGAAATGATTAAAAGATTAATAAATAAAAGGATGATTATTAACAAAATTAATGAATATATTATAAATCAATAAATTGAAAAAAAAATAAAATTCTCTCCTTTTTTTCTTATGCATCCAACCGTGAGTAACTAGCCAATTACAGAATGGATAAACTATTTTATAATTAATAATAAGTCTAATTTGAGGCTTAGGGAGTGTAGTTTAGAGGGTTGTGGGTTACAACCCTAAGTCAGGATTGAACTCTGGACCTTGGAATTGGAAGGAAAGCACCAAGCTAAGCTCATTAATTGAATTGATAATCCCTATTAAAGTATTTACAACAATTTTTGTTTATAAAAAAATGCACACAGCTTTTTTTGTTACCTCAGTGACTTTTCCGTTGGCCAATTGTATCTGAAGCAGGCTAATCAGGCCACGCTTCATGTTAAGAGATCCAGAAACATCCCTCTCATTAGCATAGATTGACCCAACTCTGCCATCATTCCATTGGAAGAATACCGAATAAGGTGAAACTATTTGTTTAGAAAGGGGTGCATTTGCAAATGTGTTCCTATCCTCTGGCCGCTCTGACACATTGGAAACTTTTGCATCTTGCACCTGCAAAAAGAGGAATTATTTGAAGAAATGTGCACAAAAGCATGTGTAACTGAAATCCTGTCCCAGTTTTGATTTTTTTTATAGTTAAAAAGGCTCCATATTTGGAAAAATTCTGAACCAATCTCTCACATAAATTTGTTTTTGATTGATGCTGTTTGGGCAGTATTTGATAATTAAAATTGGCCTTGTGAGTCAAAGTCGAATATGCCTACTAATTTACTTACAGTTAATTCAATTAACTGATCCTGTTTATTAGCACTATTTTGCCATGCTACCACTAAGTTGACATTTGAGGACAGTTTAAACCCGGCGTCAGAATGTCCAATAGTATCTTTGTCCAGAGAAGGGTCATCCACTTTTAATTCAGTTTCGTAACTGTACTTGTACATTTTCCCAAGTTCGTAGTTCAAGGCAGTGCCTGAAATTAAATTGAATTCAATCATGGTCACATTTTCATAATAAAAAATAGCAAAATTATTTGATCTTTCAGTGCAACCAGTTAATAATATAGTAAAATAGTAATACCAGCGCTCTTAACCTTAACCTGTAGTTCAGATGTGAACGTTACACTTTGTTAAAATAGGAAGTTGATGGTACACTAAAAGCTAGTGTTACAAAAGCGGTTGATTTCCTGGTTGGACATTTATAATGTCTAGAATATGTCTGAGCAAATCTAGACATGTATGTATTCAATTATTAATTGACTAGACTTAATGAGTATGATTTATGCATATCTATAGTTTAAAACAAAAAGAACCAAATAGAGTTTTGATTTTTTTGTGTAATTTTGTTACAATTCAAAATTTTGTTAATTGCAGTTGGTGGAAATTTGGAATTCTAGGCTAGTTACTTTTGTGAGTTATCTTGTAAAAAAAATTTTAAAAAATAGAAAATTTTAAAAAATGGATTACACCCATGCTTCTCCTACTTTTTCATACTACTGATATTACATTGTTGTCGGAAACAAATATTAAATTACTTACATGTTGAAAGAATAAAACAAAAAGCCAATAAAGTTAGTTGCATCTTCATTTTGTATTCAGCAGACTTTAAATTCTTATAAAACTCCTGTTCAAGATGGTTACTTTCTTCTGAAACTTTTATTCAGCTTCTAGTCACATCTAAAAGTCGACGTGGCCAACTGTGAAATCACCGGCAACTATGTAAAATAAATTGCACAACAAATAATGTAACAATAGTCCCAGATTACAACGACCTTTGGAAACAAAAAACTATAGTTCGTTTCTCTATCAAATTATGATAAGACAGAGGAACCGGGAGCTGTTAGTGTTAGTGATAGGTTGTAAAGTCTTACTCCTCTACCCACGTTCAGATAATAATATTATCAATAATTCATGCCAAGTTTATGATTAAAACTTATAATTACAAGCCTTACCGTTTTGGGGAGTTGTTTCTTGTCTTTCGTAAGTAAACAAGTGTGCAACAATGAAATAAGATTTCGAAATCTGTGCAACAGTGAGGTCTAATCAGCTGTTTATCTATTGTATGTAAATAATTTCCCAGGGCTGTAGGTTAAAGGTCATATTTTGACCGGGGACGACGACCTATAAAAAATACCAAATGTTATAGAGGGCGGAATTTAATTCAGCGCGCGATGCTTAAAATCTGCACACCACCACCATCAGCAGACCGCCAGGCCTAGCAGCAAACAGAAACATAAATAGCCTATATAACAAAGTTGAATGCCTAGTTTTGTTTATAAAAAACGTAACCTATTTGTGTTTCATTCTGTGTTTCATACGAACTCAGAACTTAGATATTAATAAAACATTATCGTTGACAACAACAACAACAGAACAGATTGTGTTTCAGAATCAGCATCCTGCTGAATTTCAGAAGACCGAGACCGAGGAGACTAGATGGGTCTCACTGAGTGTGTGAGACTGAGTGAGTGTGTTACTATTAGCCTAGCTAGGCCCTAATTCTAGCTGCTAAGTAATCAAGGCAGGCCTAATCATACCTAGAATGTAGGTCAGCGGTGTAGGCCTAGTGATTAAGAATACATTAGTTACTATTAGGGGCCTAGCCCTAGAGAGTATGCGGTGTCGTATGTATAATAGATGATAATTGATATGTGCGTGACGAGTTGAATGATTTGCGCAAAAAATCCTGCACAATTTCAAAATGCGCAAGGAAATCCCATCGTAATGATCACTCCTCTGAAAATTAGAATTGATTATTTGATATTTTTAAAATTGTGTGCGTTGCTGATAATAATATTGCGAATCACGAATTTAACCTTTTTTTTTGTTTTTACACAGCATGAAGCATTTTATTTGAATCTTCTCATCAGAACTCTTTAAAGATGTCATCAAGTACTGTTTTCATTGTACGTGTCTTTTTCTGTTATATATTTCCATTATAGTTTACTTATTGTTTGAACCCATTTTAAACCAAGAGTACCATTTGTAAAGTGATGATTTTGCAGTTCACCTTTTCACTGAAACTGAAACAATTATTAGTGGAGTTGTGGCTTGGTGGTTATGATGTAAATGAATTCGCCTATGTTATCATTGGCAATTTGCCTAAATATATAAAGAAAATTAGAGTTACAGAATGTTTGTCTACATAAAATGCGCCTTGAGCACTCTTGAGTGGTATGTGCGCTATAAAAATCCTGTTATTATTATTATTATTATTATTATAAAATCAGATACATTTTTAATTTTAAGGTGCTTTATACTCATCAAAAAACAAAGAAAAGTAAAACTTGGCATGATGGCAGACTAAAGGTACACCAAGACAACACAGCACATCTGTATGATGACCACAATGGTCACATTGATACACTATACATTAAGCCAGCTCAAGTAAGTGCCAAAGTTAGAGTTTTGTTTACTACATAGTGAATAACATAACAAAAGAATACTACAATCTTTGAATCAATAATTCATTTCTATTGTGGAAGGTGTCAAAGATGCAGATATGTTTTGGTCTTATGTACATTGCAACCTACCTTCTGAAAATCAAGCCAATGAGACTTTGCCATCCTCCTAGTTTATTGACCTTGGACATTTTTGATCAATTTTTATTCTTGCCAAAACAAAAAAAATGTTTTTTATATCAAAATAAAAAATATTGATTTAAAATGCGAGGGATTTCCTTGTGTTTAAAGGTTTATTTAGGTGCTGATCTTGAGAGTGCGAAATACTTGATAACAGTTGATGATAATGGCAATGGTGAATTGAGCAAACCACTTGCACCCAGTGCAGCAGCAGGAGTTATAAAAGCACAATGTGTACAACATAAACCTGCTAAAACATTTACAAGAACAAGAATGGTAAAGTATATTTCAAATCCTAGAACTTGTCTGTGAATAATAATTTACTAAAGTTCTGTCTACACTATCAAAGTTTATTTGACAAAAACATGTGATGTGCCCATACAGCATATGGACTCGATGATGTTATATCATAATATTTGGGAATACCATTACCATATGTGGGCACATCATACTTTTTTTTGTCAAACTAGTTTGAAAGTGGAAGCAGAACTTAACTCTGATATAAACATATTTCTAGTCTTTCTGATAATTTCTTTGCAAGCCTATCTTTACTGTAGTCTTTGAGTGATTTCCATGCAAAGCATCTATGTGGTTATAAGGACATCCACTATGTTTTGGTCTTTGAAAATTTATCTTGTTTCCAGATTCAATACACTTTGAATTTAAGAAAGGATTTTGTATCCTGTAAGCCACCCCACAATAATAAAACATCATGATCTATTACATTATGTATACTTGTTTACTGCTTAAAATATCAATTGTATATAAAGTACATGTACCAAATGTCTTTAATTTCATTATTTAAGGGATTTACTGTTCCACGGCAAGTGAATACAAAACTGGAGAATGGTCTCAAAGAATCTCCTGTGGAACAATCAAAGTTCTCTCCATCAATCACAAACAATTCATCAAGGCAGCAACATTGCAGGGAGAATAGAGGTGTAATTACACCTTGTAATAAACAATTCACTGGTTCTAAGAACTCCAACCAGCAGAATAAAACGTCAGGAATATTGAATAGTTACAGCAGTGAAGACGTTTGTGATGATAGAAATGGTGTAGAATCAAATTCTACTGCCAAAAGTAATATATGTCAACCATCATTAAATCAAACAAATACTGGAGAGTGCCAAACAAATAGTATTCATGCAGGCATGAAAAGGAATAGAATCCAGATTTTAGAACTTCTTGGAAACAAAAGAAAGAGATTCCAAGTACCAGTGAAACAGTCCAATGAAGTCTGTTCAGAAATGCAGACAAATCCTGGTAAGGTTGTTTATATTGAGGATAGAGTTAATGTTAAAATAGATAATTGTTGTAAAGAGACTGTACTAAAATTATCTGACCAACAGAGAACTAGAAATGCAGTAAAATCTGAAGAAAATAATTCTGAGGAAACTGAATTTGTAAAAGAAAGGAATGACTTAGAAATGTGTCTGGAAACATCCGATACTAAAAATATAATGCCAGATACAAATGTTTTAGTTAGCGATCCAGTTTTTATAAACACTTGTTTAGAAGGTTGTGAGGAGAGTAGTAGTGACAATAGATTAGAAAGCACTAATGAGGACAAGATGGATTTAGTATTTAGTAAGGATTTTTTTAGTCAGACAGTGCAAGTGGATGTAGATATAGTCAACTCAGACAAACTAGGAGAGAGCATCATAGAAAGCCATGTAGATGATAGCAATGAAATGTTCTTAGTTGAGGATAGTATTGTAATAAATTATGAAGAACCAATAGTTGAATTAGAAGAAATTCTTGTAGAAGATTACAAAAAACAGATCGTAGAAAATTGTGATATTGGCAACTTATCTTCTAGTAGTGAAGTATCAAAAGCTGAAAACACCGAGATACCAGATAATAGTGTTTATTTAAACAAATCCGAAGAAAATACTAAATTTCTCTTAATGAGTTATTTTGTACCAACAAAAGAGAATAACATAATCAAACAAAAGTTAGAAGACAATAATTTAGGGAAGGACATTTTAGTAATACCAGAAAATATAGTAGATGATGTTGAAGTCTTTGGAGAGAAAAACTTAACTGAAGATTATGAAGTATGTGTTGAAGATTGCTGTTCACCTTTATCTGAAAAGACGAAAAAATATTATGTTATGCCAGAAGAGAGTAAAATAATTACACTTGACCAGACTGTTCCATTTGATGTTTCTGTGACAGGTGAAGACAAAATGATGACCAAAAGCAATGAACAATCGGGAAACAGTGAAAACCTTGTTACAGGTACGCTAGATAAAAACATTAAAATGTTGTATGAAGAAAAAGATAATTTGCAATTGGTTAAACATTTGACAAGTGTTAGTAAAGAGTGGAAGAATAACTTTCTTATACCAGAAGAAGAAAATACCAAATCAGTAACTAATGAAAAGAATGAGATATGTGTTGCATCAGAGGAAATTATTCATATATCTGATGAAGAGGGTACCTTATCTGATTGCTGTTTGAACTCGCAAAATCTTACAGAGTTTGATGATAGTATTTGTGAAGTGGATGAAACATTGTTAATAAACTACAAGTTAAAAGAGGCTGAAATAATTAGCCGTGATAAAGATAACATAATGCACCAAAGTTGTGAAGAAATTTTGCAGGATATACAAAATGAAATGCCAATAATAGTGGATGAATGTGAATCTGATGGTTCTCAGTTGCTTTATTCAAAGAAAGGCTGCGACCTTCTAACACAAGACTGCAATATTGAAATAATTAGTGATGATAAAGATAACATAGTGCATCAAAGTTGTGACGAAATTATTAAGCAGAATTTTCAAAATGACATGCCTATAATTGTAGATAACAGTGAACCTGAGGGTACTAGTGATGGCTCTCAGTTGTTCAGTTCCCAACAAGTATTGCCAATGTCAGTGTCCAGTAGTCAAGAAACTTCAACATCTGCAGATACTTTTGATTTTGTCCCAATCGCTAGCCCAGTTTCAAAGAAGGTATTATCAAACATGAAATCATCAGATGATATTATGAATGATTATCATTCCCAAACTGAATATTATACAAAATCTTCTAATCATAAGAGGTGTAAATTGGATGAGTCTCCTTCAATAATTAATTTAAGTTCTCAGTCAATTTCGCATTCTTTGAATTACTTTCAAAATCGGGAGACTCCAGATGAGGAGAAGGTACATTGTAGAGAACAGACACTTGTTGAAGACTTCAATGAATTAAGATATGAACATGCTAAATTTTCCACTAATGATAGATGTTGTGAATTATGGAGTTCTAAGCCTTTGAAACAAAGTCATGTAAACGGTAAGAATAATTGTTTTAATCAGATACAGTAATAGGTGTATACATTAATACATTGTCACACTATACTTTAATAATTGAATCTTGAAAAACATCTTTAATCTTAAATTCTTTCTCTTTAGACTTCACTTTATCTCCCTACAAGGAGAATACCACTTTTCGCAAGAACACATATGACTGCACAGAGGTAACTCGCAACTTAATTGATGAGATACTTTCAACACAAAGTGTTAATAATGCTGTTTCTGCTAGAACTACTAAAAACAGAAAAAACTTTGATCGGAAATTAAATGTAAGTTTTCTCACTAGTTAATAGAATATTGTGCATTGTGAAGTGTTTGTATGTTGAATAGTCTGTTTCAAATTCCTTCTGAAAGTAATCGTTTCCATTTTACATAGGTTTCTAATAAGGTTGAAGAGTATGTATGGAGAGGTACCAAATGCAGTGAAACTGCAAAGAGGTCATCAAGTCGTAGTCATTTGAGACCAATTCACAGAAGTGACCATCATAATGATTTGTATGAGCTAGAAAAACCCAACTTACCAGATGCATTTTCCATCAGTGACCAAGAACGTCAACAGACTTCTTTAAGCCGAGATATGTTTTCAAAAAGGAAAGGAGGTATTTTTAGTTTTGCAGAAGAGCCATATAAATGGAGTACATATACAAAAGAAGGCAAACATCTACTATCACCGCAACGTTACCAAGAAAATGTATATAATGGATCACAAATGAATAGAGATGAGAAATTCAATGAGGTTACTGCCAATTCCATAAGTTTTGAATCATTTATGCCAGACTCATCTTTATCGTATAATTTGATTGAGGCTGATGAAAATTTATTCTATGAGGATGTGAAACAGGATTCAAGGCTAGGAAATTTAAAAACAAGTGCTGAATATTACCAAAGAGTTCCAGAGGAATGTACAAAGGCTCAATCATTTGAGGAAGTTTCAGAAGGAAATGTACAAATATCAGAAGATTATCAGGAAGTTCCTGAAAAGATTAGAAGTACAACCATGTATCAGGAAATATCTGGTACTCAATTGATGATAGAAGACAACTTTCAGTCATTTAAAGTAGCAGAAAATATCCATGAATATTCTCAGGAAGGACAGGAAGATGTTATGTGTCAGCATAATATGTATCCAGAAGTTCTAGAGGAAACTGGAGATGATCAACTGTACCAAAAGATGGCAGATAATGGTACATTTAGATCACAACAGCCATTAAGCGCATTTTGTCAAGAGGTTTCGGGTTTTAAAGATTTAAGAAGTTATGAAAAAACCAACCGAGCTCATACATTTGAGTCCACAGAAAGACCATTGTCATCACAAACTCCTGCAACAGATAGTAAATGCATCTCACAATATTTTGTATCAAATAAACATGTTTATGACAATTATCTTGACTCATCTCCAAATAATGATCATAATAATAGGAATTTAGATTTTAGCATTAGACAAAGGAAAACAATTATATCTCAGCCACCAGATGTAGAATTAGAGAGTAATAATGGGAAGTCACAATCTCATGAATGTTTGACCACATCCAGAATTACCTGCAAAGGAAGCAAAATGAATTCAATATCAATGAACAAGAAAAAACGTACAGATATTAATCTTATCCAGGGAAGAGAAGGTATATTGGAATTAGGTATGCTTTTATGATGTGACATGCGTGAGAGAAACCATAATCTTTAAGTATAAAGTCATAGTGGTGCTAGTGTTCAGATGATCTTAAAAAGCATTAACCAAAAATCCTTGGTTGTCGCAAATTCAAAATCTCTCTATTCTTGTTTCTAGATACTGTTCCTGTAATCGAGTCCAATGCTAATTCTTTCAATATGAATCTAACTTTGAATAAGTCATTAAGTAAGTTATTTTATTTTCTTATTAATTCATTTTTTCATTAGTAAAAAATTGTATTTATTTATTTAAATAAGTTATTAATTTTAAATAAGCAATTCATTTTTTTTTTTCAAATTATTGTATTATTTTCAGTAAGTTATTTTATTTTTGTCATTAAGTAAGTAGGTTATTGATTTTTCTTTATTAAGTTATTTCTTTTTTTTTATGCAAGTTATAATTTTCAATAATGTAGTTCATTTTTTAATTACAGTACTAGTTTATAATATTTCATTCTTTTAATTAAGTTATTTCATTTTCTAATTACAGTAAGTAGAAGTGTAAGCGGAAAAACTGTACTCAACAGTAAATTGCCATACAATACAACAAATAATAATTACTGTAGCATTTTTTATCTTTGATAAGTGTACTACTTACATTGTAATAAATTTGTTTAGTGTTTATAGTAAGAGATCATCTGAATATGTGAAACTTTCTATGTACATAGTTTGTCTTGTATTTTCAGCTGATGAACTCAAGGATTTTTTTGGAGATGATGTTGAAGAAGTGTTTAATGCCATCGGTGACAATGTCAGTGGACCAGATTCTATGCAGGAAACAACTTTACAGGTCTCTCCACACCAGAATAAGCAAACTGAAACCCTTCATCAAATTCATTTTGAAAATAAAAACACCTGTTCTGGAAATAGAAACAAAGATGTAGTTTGTCGTAATAAATCAACATCTTTAGAATTGTTAAAGTCTAGAAACTTTCAAAAGCCTGGGTTATCAGACATGAAATCTTGTCTAGAAACAAACAATGTCATTCGTACACATGACAGAAACAAGAGTTTTCAAGTGTTTAGTGAAGATCAGTGTTTACCCTATGTCAATAGTGTATTACCAGTGCCTGTCAACAATTTGGGCAGCTCCTTACATAATACTCAGGTAGATATTCACAATGTATAGTAAGTATAGGTTTTTATAAAAAAATCATATTTCAGTTATTCAAGTTATACCTGTAATTAAAAAAGCCTAGCTTGTTTCTAACATAAATATCTTTCAAAATGATATTACTTTTTACATTTGTAAACTTGACAGTAAAATTCCTTTAATTCATGTTAAATGAACACTTTCTTTCGCCCTATTAAGGGAAGACTTTGTTGCTTTCCACAGTTGTCCTCTTCTAATGCTCTGTCTACACTATCAAACTAGTCTGATGTGCCCATATATGGACATGATGATGTCATATCACTACCATATTTAGGCATATCAACACCATTTTTGGGCATATGACACTAGTTTGTAGGCATAGCTTAATGGTCCTACTGTAATTATGTCTTTGTATTATTATTTAGATGTCAATAGGAAGTAAGCTGAGGTTTTCATCAAAGGATGAGGTAGATAGTGCAGCCACACCAACCAGGCAAACTGTCATACCAATACTGTTTGAAGGAATTCAAGTTTATAAAACTATATTAGCTTCAGCAATTAAAGGTAATTAGTCAATACCTATCACCTATATCTTGCATTGTTAAACATTTTTGGCTATAGACATGGGTCTGATGGTCAATTTTTTATTTTAAAATTAAAACATTAGTACAGGTACCAGATGGCATTTACCATGATATCTTGAAGTGGTTTCATAGCCAGTTAAATGTGTTCAGAAGAACATTATCTTCATATAATATTCTATTTAAAACAATTATGTCAAAATTATTTCTTATTTAATAATTAACAAAGATTACATTTAAATTACCTTTACAGAACATCTAAATATACTTATGTTCAGTTTAAGTCAACAGTACCACCAGGCACTAAGTAAGATTGATATTAGTAACTTAACAGCTAACTGTGATAGGCAGACTGATGCCACTGCACCTACATGTCAGCACAACATAGCGGCAAAGATTGTATGCGTAAAAAAAGATGGAGCAAATAAAGGTAGATTCTTTTATACATGCAGCCAGCCAAGGAGCTCTCAATGTAAGGTACGATTATCAAAAAATTGTCATCGTTTTCTTCGTTTCTTTCATCAGAATTGAAAACCAAAGTGAAACATCAGCGTCATTTATATTACTGTATAATACCACTACTTGATTGATTTGTATTTTGTAACATTAACTCCTCCTTAACCATAGGGCTGACTTTCTTGCTTAGACACTTACTAATCCTAAGTGTTTAGTCTGTGTTAGAAGGTGATTTCATAAATGTTTTTTAGATTAATTTCTTTACTACATCTGAACACCTCAACACGTTCTTTGCCATCTTCACAACTACAGTAGTTTACATTAAAAGGCAGTTATGCTTTAAATTTCTTAGTGGTTTACCTATATCCTCCGTTCTCTCCACCTCTCAAACCTCTATAACTGCTATATATTAACAAACATTTGTTCAATGAATTTTAGTTCTTCTTGTGGGCAGATCAATACAAACCCAACAAAGTAGACAAAGACAAAATTAATTCATTTATACCAAAGATGAGTTCACTGATGGAAATGAGGAATTTTATGAAGAGTGTTGGGCTTTCCTTACATTGTGGAGCCAAATTAATTAGGAAGGCAAGAGGTGGTTTCAGTCAACCCAATCTACCTGTAAGAATCTTTTTATCACATTGTCATTACATTGTTTTAAACATACTGTCATTATGGCATGTTGTTTTTACATTGTCACCAACATTGTAAATATTATCACATAGTAAGCATTGTAAATTAATCATATTTGCATTATTTTTTGCAAAGCCTTGGATAAAGAAATATAGAAGAGACATGGAAGATGGTGTTAAAAAGAAACTGTTCTTGAAGCTCCTACATAAAGATGTATCGTCTGCTTATGCCAAAGGTCAGATATTTAATTGCGGTTTAGGAGAAAATAGAGGAACACATACGATTGATTGAATAAAGTTCACAAGAAGAACACAAAAAAAAAATGGTGACTTGTTGAATGTTGAGTGCTATTATAATATAAATATTTATTATGTTTTATATGGGAATAGTAATTTAAATATTATTTTAAATAAAAATATTTGTATTGTTGTGTTTAGATGATATATGGGTTATTAGTGGTAGTTTACAGTTTGAGCCATCCTCTAGTTTCATAGCTAAAAGTGTCTATCATGGCCCATCATCCAACATGGAGTTAGAGATTGAACCAGTGACTGGATATTCACCTTCTAACTGGCCCTCAGGTAATTAAATGTTTCATTTTTATTCTTTTCTAGTATTACTAGGAATACCGTCTTTTAATACAACCATTAAAACACATCTTTTTAATTCAGAGTTTGATTAAAACGTTTGATTGATTTTATAATTGTTCGAAAATTGTTAACACAAATTTTTACCTTTTTAAAATCTTTTTTTTTTTAAACAGTTTTAATTACTGTAGCATCACTAGTTTAAATTGTCGTAGACCTTTATGGTATTTGAACTTGTTTTTTTAAGTTCTTTTAATTCTTATAATGGTTTTATACATGTATGTACTGCGCCTATGTACAATCATTGATTGGATATATGGTGCATTATAAATATATATAATTTCTATTGCGATCATCATTGTTGTATTGAATGTATGTCTCATTCATTTATTAAGACGTAGACTTAAATGACCAACTTGGTTCATAACTGTCATTGATTCTGAGTATAGATACTTCAGTGCATGGCCTGTTACTATTGAATGCAAGCAGTGAACTGGCTCAGCTGTACAATATTGATGAACACATTTCTCTGAATTCAGTTCCTGTGCTTCCATACCTTATGGACAGGTAAGGTCATCGTCAGGTCATTGTCATTTAAGTACAGTGGTTTGATTTTCTTTATTTGTTTCAATCTCAAGAGTTTTTAGTATGTTTTTTTTGTACAATGATTACGAAATAAAGAATGAATGAATTTCTTTTTTATTTATTTTTTAGTTCATACCACCCAGACAATATGAAGCAAGCTTCTGGTAGTAAGGCCTTTAAAAGTCCACTTTGCAGAACACCTCTGCAACATAAAATTCCTTGTACCTCACAGGAAATTGTAAGTAAATCTGTTAAATAAATCTTGCTTTACTTGGGTGAACAGTAATTGTAATGTTTTGTTTACCTAACTCTGAAGTACATACATTGTTTTTACCCCACAGGATATTGTAAGTTAATCTGTTTTATTTTACGCTACACTGCTTTTTATTTTCTTGAAAAAATCATTGCCCAAACACAGAATTGATGATGACCTATGGTTGAACCTGATGACAACTTATAAGAAGTGCCAGTATTGATAAATGTCAGTAGTCAATCTTAGATGAGCTGATGATCCTAAATTGTCTCTTACATATGTATGAATCCAGTTAAAGCCACGATACCAGACAACCATCATGAGAACTGCACACTGTCTGGCGATCATGTAGTAGTAGTAGTCAATCAATAAGCTGATGATCCTAAATCGTCTCTTTTCTTTGTGTAATTACAGGTGCATCTTGCTAATGAGTTCATATATAATTACCATCTGAATGATGACCAAGCAGAAGCATTGCTACAAGTTGCTTCAATGTTTGAAACAACTGACAACAGTTGCAGACAAACACCACCTATTACTCTAATACATGGTAAAACATATACTTGGGTCTTAAGCCTTGTCTACACTATCAAACTTGATGTATTAAAAACATGTGATGTGCCCATATATGGACACGATGATGGCATGTCACTATCATATTTGGGCACACCACACTTTTTTTGTTAAACTAGTTTAATAGTGTAGACAGAGCTTTACACCAAATAAAAACACTTTTCACTAGGTCTCTAATTTTATCTATCTGTACATTTATAGATGCGGATGGTGATCCCTTGGAGACTAGGCGACTGTCTATAAATGTTATTATTATTAAGTTATTTAACTGTGTATGCACCATACACTCTTCTTCCACTTCTTCTTCCAATTTAGTGCAAACTTCAGACTTGAAGACTAAAGCACTTTGGTGGGATGTGGTGCGAGTGAGTTAGTTTTCGTAAAGAACCCCCTTAAATGATTTAAGTATGCATATAAATGCTAAAAGCTAAAGCCAGTAGGCTTCAACAATGAAGAATCTCTAATTTTTGACTATTAAGATGATAATATGATCAATTCCATTGATGTGATATTCACCAACCTATATTGTTCTTTACTTTATTTACAGGTGTGTTTGGTGCTGGCAAAAGTTTTCTGTTGTCTGTAGTTGTGTTGTTTCTTGTCAAATTGTTTGCAATGAAACCTGACCAAGTGGACTCATGTAAAGATAGTCATTGGAGACTTCTTATCTCGTCTACTACTAACGTTGCTGTTGACAGGATTCTGTTAGGGTGTGTTTTATTGAACATTATTAATTTGCTTGTATGTCTTGGTCACCATGTGTCAACTATTTATGACTTTTTTACACTCCATTGATTTCATTACTTTTACTATTACAGTGTACTATTTTGCTTTCCGCAACCGTTTATTTCCATTAATTAATATGTCACTATTTTTCAATTCAAACTGTTTTTTTTCTTTCTTTCTTTCATTTATTTGGCATCTCAATACATAACATTAAAAATACATCAATAATATATATTAATTAATATGTCACTATTTTTCAATTCAAACTGTTTGAATCACAGACTTCTAACATTTATACAAATTCAGTTCAAACTGTATGAATCCAAGACTTCTAACTTTTATACAAATATACAATTTTTTTACTTAACATTGCTTTTATTTCTTTTTAGATTATTAGAACTTGGGTTTGAAGATTTTATCCGTGTAGGAAGTCTTAGAAAAATCAGTAAGCCAATCCTGCCCTACAGGTAATGATCAATATTTGTAAGCTATTATTTTCACTGTAAACACAGAGAGGTCACCAGTAAGCTTAGTTTTGTAGAGCTATTTATAATAATGATTTTGTATAATGCACATACCAGTGATACTAAAGATGCATAATCAGCCATGGTCAGCTCACTCCAGGACAAATGCCTTAGCTTACTCCTTCCTGATGTCTCAAGCCCTCGCTCTCTGATAACCATTTGGTGTATCCCAAATATTGTTGAATTTCTTTTCCTTCTATTGGTGTGCAATATTGATGTCAGTATTGTCTTCATTTCCAATCTGATACAATCTTCCTAAACACTATCTGCTATTTTTACAATATTATATGTATTCATCTTTTCCATTGATTGTAGACCTGTAATGAAACTTTGTATTTAATATATATTTCAATATTTTTTTTTTTCTTTTTTTATTTATCATTACTGTTAATAATCAATGTATATATTTTATAATTTTTTTTGTAAAAATCACTGCACTACACGTTATTATGATTTAATTATGAATTCACAATACGATTGATTGAATTAAGTTCACAAGAAACACAAGTTCATGTCCAGAATTTGACTATTTCCATTTTCCAAAGATGTAATACAAAACACGGTAACACCAATATTTAAAATATTTGTTTATAGTGTTCATGCGTCTGATAAGCAGAATGATGATATCAAAGAACTGCAAGAGATGCTCAAGTCAGACCTCACATCGTCAGAGAAACAGTTGATTAAGAAAAGCCTTGAACGACAACGTCTTGGTCATAACAAAGCATTGTTAGCTCAAGTTAAAGTCGTGGCTGTCACATGTGCTGCCTCTGTTTTTCCATGCATTGATAAACAAAAATTTCCTGTAAGTCAATTGTCGTATTCGTTGAGTACTTGTTTAACAGAGTATTTTGAGCGTTGAAATTGTTCTCAATGAAAAAGCTTAAGTTGGTTAATGTTTTAAATTCAAAGGATTTTCTGTAGAGCACAATTCGTTTACAATTTACCATTCAAATACAAAATGTACTCAACAAATCTTTGACTGCAAAAGTTCCCAATCGAATAAGAAACTAAAATTAGTGTCCTATCTTTTGCATTACAATTTGCAAAATTTTGAAGGGGTGGGGGACCCATGCTGACTGAATCCACCTATGATAAGCTATGGCAACTTTATGTTTTCTCATTTACTGTTAAAGGTTGTATTGTTGGATGAGTGTAGTCAAATGACAGAGCCAGCCTCCTTATTACCTGTAGCAAAGTTTCATTGTGAAGAGATTGTTCTAGTTGGTGATCCTAAACAGCTGCCCCCAACCATACAGAAGTCTGAGTCTTCAACAAACTACGGCCTGGAGCAAACGCTGTTTGACCGGCTTGTTGCCATGGTAAGGTGATACATTCATGGTACAGTAAAATTGATGAGTACAATTCAACATGCCTTTTTCTTTATGGATTCTGAAATGTTTCTTGCCGTATACAAAACTTTGGTTTGTCCTATTTTGGAGTTTTCTGTTCAATCATGGTCATTGATTAATGGCAATACTATTGAATATATGTTTTAATTTCCATAACTTACCTTAAAAAAGTTACTACAGGGCCCTAGTTCGAATCCAATGGTTGCTCTCCATGTATTCCAAATAGTGAATCGGAACACATGACAATGGAGCGTAATTTTTTAGATGAGGCCTTAAACTGTTTAGTCGACCATTTACTGTTGTACTGTAAATCGCCACCAGGACCCCACCCCATAAATCTGAAGCTCTTCATGGCCTCCTTGAAGTGTAGAAGCAAAGAAATTCTACATGCCAACATTTATAGCAATTGTATTTCATCTGTCAGGGGATTGAGGCTATTATGCTGCGTACCCAGTACAGATGCCATCCGCATATCAGTGCTCTGTCTAATCACCTATTCTATGAAAATCAACTTGTTGATGGAGTTGGTACTGAACAACGACAACCACTTATGGTACGTGTGTTTGATTGATTGAGTCTGGTTTGCAAATACTTTCTTGTATATCCAGTACATCCTTTGTTGTAACAAAACGTACTAGTGCATACAACAACTGTTGTAAATAGAGATAGAGCACAGATTGTACACAAATGCTGTTTGAAATTTGTCTAATTTGCTTAATAACACAAAAAGTTCAAAGCTGTAAAGACAGTTGTGCATCACAAGTAGGGACCAATGCAATAAGCGATAGTTCTTGAAATTTCAAGTTAATTTTATGAAACCCAAGTTTTGAACATTACCATATTATAACACACCTGATTGTATTCATGCAATTTGATTGGTTAATTATGTCAACTAGCATTCAATTTTTCAACTCGTGAAATATTCTCACCATTCAACTCATAACCATGAATTATTTGTGTACTATTATGCATATCCAATCTGTATAATAAGCATTTTTGTAAACAGGATTTGCCAACACTCTGCTTCTACAATGTACATGATGGCCAAGAACATTGTGAAGCAAATGGTAGTTATTATAACCTTCAAGAAGTAACCTTTGTGGCAGCACTTTTACAAGTAATACTGCAACATGGGGTAGATGCTGTAGAGATAGGCGTTATTACACTGTACAGAGCACAGGCCTTTAAGATTTCAGAGTTTCTAAAGACCCAAACGTATGTATACTTCTATGTAGAATACATTTTATTTAAGATAATATTGCCCCCCCTGAAAAAAATAATTAACAATTTTTTTTTTCTGAATAGGCCATTTTAATGTACCCTAATAGTTTTTCATTCATTTTAGCCAAAAATTGGATCAATATAAAAATTATTAATTTTTTTCTGTAAACCAAATTCACTTTCATTTATACTTTTTGTAACTAGAATATTTCTGGGTTTTATCGCCTGTATTTTGTTTTGAAATTTAGTTGGTTTCCAAATATGGGCCCAAAATATGTGCCCAAAATATGATTACAACAGCTATTTTTTTTTTTTTTTTTTCATCAGTACTATGAAACCACAGGATGTTCAACGCATTCAGATTTCAACTGTTGATGCTTTTCAAGGAGGCGAGAAGAATGTGATTTTATTATCCTGTGTTCGAACTGATTATGTTGGGTTCATAGATTCTTATAAGTAAGAAGGAAATTTACAAGGAAACATTATTAGTTAAAAATATAGACATGAATGGCTACTGTTCTGATAAACTTTTGTTGATTGTTTTATAGGAGAACCAATGTGGCATTAACCAGAAGTAAATATCATCTGTTTATTATTGGACATCTTAGAATTCTATCACAAAACGAGCTATGGGGGCAGGTCATTGAACTCTGTAAAGGTAATTTTATTGATAGCCCATTAAATAACAATAATCTTCATTTCCTTTAGGCATTCTACATTATTAATTAAACAAATAGTTGACATGATTCTCCTAGTTGACCATGTGATGAAATCCCTGCTTCAAAAAGTGGAATAGACCAATACATTTTGTCAACAAATGAAAATATTCTCTCCACCCTATTAAAAAAATATATATATTATTTGTCTTACAAAATAACTCTCTCCTTAAAAGTTTTATTCAATAATAATTATGGCGTTTCCATCTCAAAAAAATGTTGAAGGTACCCACAATCATTAAGCTCTGTCTGCACTATCAGATTAGTTTGACAAAAAAGTGTAATGTGCCCATAGAGATATTATAGTTCACTATAATATCTCTATGATGTGCCCAAATATAGTATTAGTAGTGATATGACATCATCATGTCCATATATAGTTAGTTTGATGGTTTGATAGTGTAGACAAGACTTTAGAAAGGAAATATTTCACAGCGATAATAATTTACAAATTCTGGTAAAATATTGAAAACTTGATTGTTTCTCAATTGTTTCTAGTTCATTTTTCTATGTTTAATTGAATACATTTTCTAGAGCGGCCTAATGGTATACAGTCTGCCAAAAGCTTTATAAAAGAATGGAAGGACAAAAATATTGACACTTCAAGACCAAGATCTAAAAAAACGGTACTTGAAAAAAAGAAAGCAGACGAAGCACTGATTGAGGTTGTTGACCTTACAGGTAGGTCAAATAACCAAGGAGAATATGAAAGTATTTTCATCAAATTGCTTGTTGAGTTAGGTAGTCTATGCATAGTTTTATAAGATAAAATATAGGATATACGATATTTAATTAAGGATATAAGATATTTATTAAAACAACAATACACATATTTTTAAGTTACTGTATTCTATTTTTTATTTTATTTACAGAACTAAACGATAGTTGTCAAAAGAATGTTGTTGATGATCAGCCTACTACAATACCTATAGGTAACTCAGAGATTCCAGTAGATTCTCAAGAAAGCTTGCCATATTCACCTATGGATGTACCATCTACAGATGATATAAACAGTTCAAGAGTAACCACTCCAAATAAAGCATTTAACATGGCTTCAAGTTGTCCATCCCAGGAAACTTCAGGTTTTTTTGTGTCTTTTGTGGATTTCCCACTTTTATTTCATCATCATTAACATTGTTTTGTTCATATTATGATTTTTACATTTATACATTATCTAATTCATCATAATGACATACGGTAGTTACTATTTGATTTGCTAAATGTTAAAAAGGTATAACCAAACTACTTTCAGTATAGAAATGTAGAAAAATTGTATTAACATAAGTAATAATAATAACATACATCTATACATGCACACACCTTATACTTTTTCATTATAACATATTTGTAATCTTTTCTTTGTTTAACTTATTCATCAAATTATTTATTTTTGTTTTATTTTTTAATTTATACATTTATTGATCACCAAGATTTTAGTTCAAATTGAGATTAATGTATTTGTTTGCCAATCTACATTTATTAACACATCTCATGATTCATATTTTAAACAATTTATATTTTATTTAACATATGCATATATATATATATATATGTAAAAGTATTGCAATACATGTTTTTCTAACACATCACTGTAAGCACACATGTCAATAATTTGTAGTAAATCACCTATACGTTATATATTGCATTAAATCATCAGGTTTAAACCAGGACAGTGTAAAAGAACATACAAGCCCATTTAATTCAACTATTGAAGAGATACAGATAATTGGTAGTACATCATCATCATCATCCTTTAAACCTATTAAAGAGACTGTTTTAGTAGATGATTTACAAAGACGGGAACCAGGTACTAAAGCAGCTGATGTAACTACATGTCAGGAGAGAGAGATACAAGGAACTGCTGTCGGTGAGGTTTTTCATAACATAGACAAAGAAAATGCAATTAAATCTAGTGTAACTCATGCAAAATTAGCAGGAATTTCACTAAGCCAAGAACAAAATAATTTATCTGATATAGATGGATATACAAGCCCATCTTATTCACCTCTGGAGGAGTTTGAAGAATCTTTTAGTAGTAACAACAGTTTTGCAGGCTTAGAACAAATTATGACCACTATGACTTGAAATACTGTTCTAGCTGTCTCAATTATTCACCATTTGAAGAGTTCAAGTTCACAGTAGTAACAATGTAAAACTCTGTCAAACTGACAAAATAATGTGATGTGCCCATATATGGACATGATGATGTCATATCACTACCATATTAGGGAACATCACATTTGTGGTGTCCCATAATGTTTGATAATGTAGACAGAGCTTCAGAGCATCAACATACTCTTCTTTACAAGTTTCAAATACTGAATAATTGTAAACTACAAAAACATTAAAAAAAAGTATTTTTCAAATATTTAATGATTTTTAGAATGTAAAAATGTTCAATACTTAATCTATATATCTTAATCTATCTATACATAATATATCGGATTTTAAATTGTGTTAATTAGTTGATAGAAATGTATTAAAGTGAGAATGGACAATGTCACTCACTTTAAAAAGTTAACATTGTTTTTTTATAACGAATGTTCACGTTTTAATGTGCTTTGTTTGATTTCTTTATAATATAAATTATTGTTTTCTTAGCTTTTTAGAGATTTAATAATAAAATATCCCATTGTTAGGTTATTGAATATTTGTATTTTAAGATAATATATATACCGTATTTATTCAAATAATAATCTAATATTAATAAATGCCCCACTTTGAATAAACAGAAAAAAAACCAAAATAAATTATTATTATTATTTTAACCTTTGACTTTAAGGACAAACTGTTGCGATGTGATTGGGTCTCTGGTTGTTTGGTAATGACTGTGTCATGCGCACTTTAGTGGTTAAAACATTATCAGATATAACATTTTGTTTTGGCTGCGGAAACATGGCCTCTCGTAGACTAGATCTAGTCTACGAGAGAATTTTCGACGCTAACTACTTCGGTAGTGCACTGTTTTTCTCTCTTTATCACAATTAACTATTAAAACGCGCATTTAAGACAATACATGACCTGTTTTAAATTATATATATATGCATGATTTTTAAATTATATATATATGCATGATTTTTACAAAACGTCTCTAAAGTGTTATTAATTTCCAATACAAATTTGAAAAAAAAAACCCATCGGATTTCGATAAAAGTACAATAAACTACATGCTTAAAAAGTAATAATACAATGATTAAACTCGATAATAGTAGCAATCACCAGTCAAGGCTTTTTAACAAAATTGTCAAGCGAAAAAGGTAAATGCATGGTAGCCTATTTAAATTGATATATTTCTATTTTAATCATTTTGTTGTCACGCACGATTCATTATTTTGTTGTCAATAATGATATTTTGTGATGATTTGGTAAAAGCGAAACGTACACCGAATGTCACGTTACATGTATAATGATTCTGAAACACTTTTGTATTAAAGTTCTTTGTATTTGCCTACTAGCATATTCTGGTGTATTGTTCTGGTTTAGTAAAAAATTAAAGTAACATTTATCACCATTTATGCATAGCTGCAGTCGCGTTTACCGACCGACCAATCGACCGACATAGTAAGCTGTAGAGTCGCGGTACACGCGACTAAAAATGCCAATCTGCAAGCACTAGGGTAATGAGATAATAATAATACTTAATAAAGTCATGGAGAACTATAGGTGTGGTTTAGTAGAAAGAAAGAAAGTAGAGGAGAATCACTACTACTTGTTCTCAAGGCTAAAGTACAGTAGGCCTATAGTTACTAATGAGAGATAATTTTTAAAAGTGAACAATATTTATAAATAAACTGGACTTATTGGTAACGTTTCTCGTCCTGGACGCATTATCTGACCGACTGGTGTTGCCATGAATAAGTAAAGTCCAGTTGATTTTGTTTTAACATACCTACTTATATATGTTTTTTATTTTTTGTTTTGGTCAAAATTATCAGTAGTATTTAGGTTTAAGGTTAGATTGTTTCATGGTTTTCACAAGCGTCTTGAGCACTTTTGCGGATACGTGCGCTGTACAATTATTATTATTATTATTTACCTATGTATGATAACTAATTTTAATGATTTATAGTATATTTATCATTATGTATCTTAAAATGTAATAATTTGATAATTGTAACATTTCTGATGAATGCTGACGTCATCTGTGTTCTCATTTTGCATCAGTTGGCATTGATACTGCATGGTATCCGTCTTGATTATGTTGAATGAGGTACATTGATGATTCCTCCAACAAGCGTGAGCACATCTAATATTAGAACGTGTCCATACAGACCCGATCACATCACCAGCCAAACAACCGTTGGTAATCTTATACATATTGATCACATCTAAAACAAAACGCAAACATAGGTAATATGGTGACATTTCGATCGTTTTATCCCGTATATTTAAGGCCAAATCAGACATCGTCTCGTCGGGGGAGGTTTTAAGTTCTCCCGACGACCTAAAAACTACGCCCGACGATGTCTCAAGACGACTCGTCTCGTTTGGATTCAACTCAGACAGCACCGACGTGTCAAGACGTTTCGTCGAGCCTCGTCGTACGATGCTGTCTGAGTTGGCATTAAGCGTAACCAATAGTCACAAATAGCTACTTTCTCAACGGAATTTGTGTCCTCGATTCATATTGAACAAAATAATTGTACTTCAGCCTGAGTTTAAAACTCTGTGTACACGCTTCTGATAGAATACTTTAAAACAAAGATAATTATTTAAGTTTTGCCTTACCCTTTTCACAAATTGGAAATGTAGATCGTTTGCTATTGCACCTTACATCATACCACCAACCAGAAGCAGTTTTACTCATTGCGCATCGTTCATTGGTTAATGCACCCTGTGGCTCACCGCGTCCCCATTCTGATACAGAAAGTGAGAAAAACGATTATATTATTATCAATTCACATTGTGGCACATTTTCTAGACTGGTGCATTGTTTTGCCTTACCAGAGGCGAAACAAACAGTGATAAACCTAACCTACCAATATACAGTATTATTGTTTTAAATTCATTAGTTGGCCTACTGTGATATCGGTATATTAATTATTGTTAACATACTTGACCAAGTGAGCTCTCTTCCATCAAGACAAACGTAGTTGTCACTATCGCCGAATCTATAAATTCCCATCCAGAACTCAGGAAAATCGTTCGAATACGGCTTAACTAACTCCAAGATCATTGCATTCTCTTCAACTGTGTCGATGACGACAAAATCCGAGTCATTTTCGAGGCAGTGGCTTCTTGCTTCATCAAATGTAGTTTTGACCGGTTCAGCGAGCGGAATATAACATTTACGATTCCAGTGCACCCAGTCGGTTGTCTTACACGGTTGGTGATACGGCGCTACAAGAAATAAATAGTTGTTACTGCGATATGTGCATTTAGAAATCGCAAAATGTTTAGCAATATTGACAAAATGTTTTGATCTTATTCTTACGTAATATAAATAGGGCGCAGTTGAAATGCATTCTACATCATTTTACCAAAGAAGACAATTATTTATCGGATTTTTACCTTCTTCTTTCGCAAACCTGTAAGACCAAGACAGCATATACCAATTCTGATCATCCACCTCCCACCCTATTTCCGTTTATGTGACCAAATCGATAATATGAATGGCAGAGACGAATCTTTTCAACACAAACGCAGTGGTGCCGCCGGAGACGTAGTTGTACAAGGGAGCACAATAGGAGGACACATAAAGACACATGGATAGTGATGTATTTGTATAGCCATTGTGTCGAATTTCTAATAAAACAATACATTATTATTTTTCCTCACCTGTTTCACACAAAGCATGTCTACTGCTGCTGCAGTCAACACCAACCAATCCAGTTTGATTATTATTAAGAGTAACACATCTCTCCAACACTGTACTTGTATTATTATCCAAAACTGTGTAAAAGGCATATATCGTTAGTTTTATTTTAAAGGAATTACCAATTAGGAAAATAATGTTATACGTAGTTCTGGGTGTTCATGCTGAATTCATACTGGAACTTAAACAATGTACTTAAGGATTTAATAATCCCAAATCAATATGGTTTTCGTAATAAATAAGGACCAAAGGAAATAGGCTAATGTTAAAAAAAGAGGGAATATATTTTGTTCTAAAAAAATACCCAAATATCTAACCATATAGATACCTCCATGATCTAACCAACAAGTTGCAACGACTTTAAAAAAGCAGTCTCCAATGCATCTAATTCTGCAGAAGACCTTACTCTCTTCGACCTATTGAGAGGCAACTAAGCGAGATGGGGTATCAATAAACGATCTAACAGAAGTAGGCCTACCAATACATTAGATCTATATAAGTAACATAACTCAAGATGGGTATGCAGAAGATAATTTAATGCGGAGACGAAGACATCTTATTTCTTTAATGCAAATATTTAATTCCCAGAAATATCAGCCGAAGATACGGCTGTGTTATAGTTTCAGTGGATGTGGCAAACCTATTGATGGTCTACACAAGCAAGAGGGATGAAGAGAGGAACATTGAGTGATGATGACATCAAGTGGAATGCTATACATTGTCTTACACTGAACAAACGCAGATCTAATTGAACCATGGTGGCCAACCATCGTAGCATCAAGTCGTACATGATGCCAGATATATGTCAACGATTTGTTGATTGAACTATGGTGGCCAACCTTCGTAGCATCAAGTCGGTACATGATGCAGATATATATCAACGATTTGATTGAATTATGGTGGCCAACCTTCGTAGCATCAAGTCGTACAGGTAGAACAAATTAGGTAACAGCCTATATTAATTACCTATATAATTTGAGAATTCTCCAGAACCAATCCAGTGATATCTGTTTAAGTAATTTACATTATTTAGACCGATAAATACATCATCATATAGTCCCGATTCCAGAAGTTTGGTGTGTATTAAATCATGTTCTTCACTCGAACTTATGACAGCAAGATCACCACCACGTTGTTTGCAGGCTTCTCTTGAATCAAACCAATCCACTGGGTTGGTAATATACAAATAACATCTTCCATTCCATATTTGCCAAGGAGAAGGTGGGCATTGATTTACACCTTATTAGAAAGTAGAAGAGAAAGGTTAAGTCCCTGAATTGGAAGTATTGAAATCTGTCCAAGGTAGCGGAGATGATTTTTATGAAAGCTTTTGTTTTGTTTCCTTTCATTATTTTGCCCAATTGTTTTATTTTGGTTGCACCACTAACGACAGTGTGTGCCACTGATAAAAGTGATGACTAATAAATAAATAAAATGAAATAAACAGATTTTGAAAACCATAATAAAGGTAGTAAGCCAACTTACCTCTGACATATACAATGATTGGAAACAGAAAGCATAGAATCTTAACAAACACAGACATCGAATCTATAGTGTGTTTTCCGTCATGAAAAACAAAATACATTCCTTTTCATTCAGTTATTCAATGCAAAATAACTGTAAAAAACAATACAAAAGTACTCGTTGTTCTTTAGAATGTATTCATAAAGTTATATAACACAATAAGTGATCTACAATGTTTCATAAATAAATTCAATTATATATTTGTAGGTAATGATCAATATCATAACAATAATATATTTAACTATAAGTCATAAATACACGTCTCACATAGGCCTAATGTTTATAGTTATTCTTTATTAATTTTATATCATTGTACAAACCGAAATCAATACAAAGGTAGTTATTTTAAAAATTAATATCCATTCGTTATTATTCCTTACAAATGATCAATAATGTGTCAAGACTGGAAAAAATATAGCTCTTTCTGACAGACATTAAAATCACCCATGGCAACAACAATTTTGATATTTATAAACTCCCACTTTTATTGGTGATTGGTATTGTCCCCCTGTGTTACTTTTACCTTGTGTATGGCTGGGAGTCTTAGATCCTCTCTAAGGCGATGGAAAGTGAAATCAATGCATTTGGCACTTCGTGCTATAGAATCATGCTAAATATCAAGAGAACAGATAGAGTGCCAAATGCTTCTATCTATGACCTAACCAAGACCAGACCGCTAGTGGAAAACGTTAGATCCCGCCAATTGAAGTTCCTGGGCCACGCGCTTCGAATGCCTGATGACGAACCATCCAACGAGTACGATCTGTATGTTCCTCAACATGGGGAAAAAAAACCAGGAAGGCAGAGAACCAACTTTCTGAGATACATCCAACAGCTTTTGGGGGATGAAGAAGGCATAATTACCTCTGATAAGCTGTCAGAGTTAGCCAAGGACCGTTGTGGCTGGAGAAAGCTTGTAGTCACCTGCTCAGCAGACGACTGATGATGATGATGATTGTCCCCCAAAAAATAAAGATTTAAAAAAATCCAACTTTGAATAGTCCTGTAGTTTTAATCATTTTTCACTTTTGTCAAAATGGTACGGTACAAAAATAATGATTTCATGCAATAAAAATACAAAATACAGTTAAATTTAACGAAAAACCCAATGGGTTATTTCTAAACAATGGACTATTTTTTTCTTTAAATTACGTTTTTTTTCCAACCAATTTTTGGAAAAAGTGAATAACTGTTACATTATGGCCTTCAACAACAACAACAATAAATTCTGGGCAAAATATATCTTTAATGATTTATTTATTTTAACAAACAACACTGATAATAGTGAACTAGGTATACCAATACGTTTTGCGTAAAATATGTAAAAATGAACGATAACACAAACATGGGAATATTTGAATAGAAACATAAAATTTAAATGCACAATGTAGGCCCTAATAAAAATTCAAAAAGACAGACATAAAAAACACATGTCATTATTTATTACCTGTATTTTCTTTTGCATGTCATACATTTTACTACAAATAAATAGCGTTACAGTAGACTTTAACGATTCATCAAAATGTGTAAAAAAATTATTTCTATACAATTATAAGATAGGTTAAAGTGATATGTATTAAGCAGTAAAAAATAATAATAAAGTATATATACAAAACCAAATATTGATTAGAAATAACATATTTCATGAAATATCCACCGGTCTGAAGTTGGGGGATAAATGGTCGGCTAAAGGTTCGTTCCCACTAGAACGTAACGCAAGGACGTAAACGCAACGCAAGCGTTTTAACCAATGACAAGCGAAGTTATAGACAGTTAGCAATCACAAGCGAATAAGCCATCGCTTGTGATTGGTCTATTCACTTGCGTTGCGTTACGTCCTTGTGTTGTGTCGCTAGTAGGAACCACGCTTTAAGGTACCATAATTTTGAGTAAGAAATGGTCTCTAACTCTACTCCTATTTTTCGATTAAAAAAAACGAAAAGTTTGTCCGAAAAATTGTTTAGAAATGAAAACTATAAATGTTGATGAATTAATTAAATCGGTCTTCTTCCTGTCCGGCCGTCACCTGAACTAATTGAGTGTCTTTACTCAATGTGAAATAAACATACTAAAAAATGGTCATTTACTTACAGAGGTAAAATAATATTTAAACTTCTCCTGTCGTCGTCTACAATAGGTGTTTGGTGAAGACGATGCAGTTGCAGATTAGATGGAAACTGACTACAACGCGACAACGGTAAACAAAAGAAAGTGTGGAACCACACTGAGCATGTGCAGCCAAACAACATTACTTAAGAAAAAATGAAAATCATATACAAATCATTATTATTACAATAATAATATTATTTCAATATTAAAATGTTAATGGAACTGAAAAGACCAATGGACGCACTTATGTTGATTGTGCTGCTCTTTCCATGGTGGCTTGATTTTTGATCTGGAATATTCATAATTCATTCATCTGTTTTTTTGGTTTTGATTATCATATTAATGTACAGAGGCTGGTTGCTGACTGAAGGAGGAGGGTGGGGGAGATTTCAATTCAGAACTAAATAATACATTAAAAGGAGATGAGAAATGTATCTGGTCATTTTCCGGTAATAATAAAAGTAGAAACGGTATAGAACAATTTTTACCTCGGAATAAGGCGTACAATTGACGGTAAATTTTGGAATACTACACTTATTTAATGTAAGGTTATATACTGTGTGTTTACAGACAGTTACGGAGTAGGTAGGTGGATGATGTACTATTCACCATCCATTGACAGTGTACCTTTACGGAGTAGGTGGATGTGGATGATGTACTATTCACCATCCATTGACAGTGTACCTTTACGGAGTAGGTGGATGATGTACTACTCGCCATCCATTGACATGTCAATTTGACAGTGAACCTTTACGGAGTAGGTGGATGATGTACTATTCACCATCCATTGACAGTGTACCTTTACGGAGTAGGTGGATGATGTACTACTCGCCATCCATTGACAGTGTATCTTTACGGAGTAGGTGGATGATGTACTACTCGCCATCCATTGACAGTGTGAGAATAAATGTGAAAGGATGATATTTTACCACGATATTTAAAAATCAAAGAGAATGCCCTTGTTGGACAAATTTAGATGAATCTCCCCCATCACACATGCGTCTTCGTAAGTTACAGCTCTCTGTTCAATACAAGGACGTACACTTTCATTTGTATACTGAAATTAAAGATAAAACTTTATTGTCATGACCACAACATGGCGAACATGAAATTTGTTTTCCTTGATGCTTAATTACACACACTATACAGAAAATTTACAAAATGTAATAAAAATCTTATACAATATATAAAGACTAATATTAGAAAAATGACATTGTTGTAAGAAGGCTGAAATAAATAACTATCTTTGAAATGTTGAGTTGTAGATATGTATTGAGTTGTGGACAAATGATTTCCTACATCGAGTAGTATTGCATTTTAAAGGGCGGATTCTAGCTGAATTATTAGCTACATATTTATCATTTAATGGGTGAGCTATCCTACAGTAATCTATACTGATACGGAGTACTAGTACTATATTATAAGTGGTAGTAAATGTTTCATTTATAAATGTACAACGTAGGACAATATAATAGTATACAAATAAATAACACTAACAATCATCATCATATGCTGTAACTCAATAACCTGTTTAGGTATCTACCGGAAATTTATTTAAAATTACTTAAAATGCGATCAAGGCAATTTGATATTGCCTTGGTTGTGTGCCAGTAATAAGATGAACTTTAATATACATTCTTATAGTATAATGAATGAATAATAGAACTAACCAAGGCAGTTGCCTTAGTCTAAGAATATCATAATGTAATTCACCTCAGCACTCATCTAAATTTTTTATAATAATCATAATTAATTTTATTTATATGTTTGTCATCTGGAAATGCGTTTTCATTATGATTTTTTTTTTAACTCAATGTAATCTTGCTTCCTTTATAATTCATAGCGCAAGATTACGCATGCCCATGCCATCAACAACATGGTGGTACTTTTGAGGTGGCCGCGTGTCTATCTTCACCCCCCATGTAATCTTGCTTCCTTTCTAATTCATAGCGCAAGATTACGCATGCCCATGCCATCAACAACATGGCAGTACTGTTGAGGTGGCCGCGTGTCTATCTTCACTCCACGTAATCGTGCTTCCTTTATAAATTCATAGCGCAAGATTAAGATGCATACGCATGCCCATGCTATCAACAACATGGCGGTACTGTTGAGGTGGCCGTGTGTCTATCTTCACTCCACGTACACGTAATCGTGCAAGACTTGCCTCATTAATTGCCTTACAGTCATTTACATGCAGTTCTTTTAGACTTGGACAATTTGTACCAAGACTTCTGTAATGAAAACAAACTATTAATACCACAATCAAAAATATCATATTCAACTATTATATATACACAGTAGTATATATGATATAAGATAACATGTTTCCTTAATGTTTAATGGGTTAATTTTGTGTGGTGGGATTATATCTGAGGACCTTTCTCTGTATCAATCAAGTACTGTACTAATATAAAAGACAACAAAACAGTTTAGCTACAGTAGTATGAACAAATGCACTTTACTTGTAGATTTCCAAATTAAGAGAAAGTAAAAGTGTGTTGTATTTTTGTGGCAACAATGTATAAAAAGAATGACACCTAAATGATTTTGCATTAGATAAATAGAAAAACGAGTTATAAATTGATTTAGTGTAGAAATCATTGGTATACCTTATAAATGGATTTGTAATTCTCCAACATCCTTCAACGTCCAAATACTCTATTTTGTTCCTTTCACTTATGATGATTTCAATTGATCTGTTTGTTATACCATAGATTTTTGCTACTGACAACCATTTCAGGTCCTGTTGCGTAGTACATATGACGTACACAGTATCATCCGTCAGCTCCCAACAAGCAGTGAGATCAAGGTGCGTCAATCTATTACACTCGACCAACAGTATCTACAAGTATAATGATAGCAAATAAACGGTTTCATGGTTTTGGTGTCAAAACATGCTTGGACTTTGAAATCCTGGGTTCTATTTTGGTTTTGGCTCAATTGCGAAGATCTTAATCCGACTGAAAAGTCTCAAATGATCAATAATAGTTAGCAGTAATTACAGTATACTTAATTATGTACAGTGGTCAGATGTAGAGGGGTTGATAAATTTTGTGGTGGTAGGCAACAAGGATTGTAACAAGGTTGTAAGAGGGTAGTAAGTTTGCCTGTATATATATCCTAAGTTTAGAATATTAAATCAATCAAAATCAATTTATTCCATAAAAATAAGGATATGTAAAAATATGTCATCAAAAAGATATGGAAAACTCAAAATAAGCAAAGCTTTTAAGCCGAGACTCTTAAAAAAGTGAATTACCTCCAATAGTGAAGACTGGATCCAATGACAGTTCTTAATAAAAAGCTTCTGCAGAAACTTGCAATTCACAGCAATTGTTTGAATTGTGATTCCAGTCAAACTCAGTCCATCTGTCAGATCCAATGTCTGTAAAACTTTATTATTCTTAATAACCTGTACAACGTTATCATCTTTCATCCATTTTAAACCAGCGAATTTTAATCTCCGAAAGCATCTTGATTGCGTAACAGCCTGGAAGGTCTCAGGTGATAGTATATTCTTTATGTCAGATAAATCAAGGAACTGAAGCTGTTGAAGGTAGATGTCAACAATTGTTTGGAAGTCTTTGCAGATTTGTCGAAGGCGAAAGACTTCTTTTAATGAAAAATATGACAAGATTTTTGGAATTATAATGTCTTCCCATGGAAGAACTTTAATCAATGACCTGAAAAAAAAAACCAAACATATTTGTAAGTGCCTATTTTAGTTAATTTCTCAGAAATTTGAAGTTGTTGAAAAACAGGTCAGATGATAAAATTTTGGCAAGACTAAAATTTTAGTAGTGAATGAATTTATTTTATCGGCACAGTGTGTTTAATTTAAAGTTTCTTATTGCCATGGTTACCTATGTGTTTAATGCCTTGCCTTAATGCCTAATGAAAATGTACAGTATATTTAACACTAACAGGAACTGGATGCATGGTAGAGATAGTGCTGATTTACATACATGGTTGAAAGTTCTGATAGCTACTTCCTATAGCACATACATGGATTTTATTGAATTTCCTTTGAACTTTAAAAACATTTTTCTTGACAGATCTGTAAAAGGAAGAATAAGTTTAAAAATGTACAGTACAGTACTATTATTAGTAATTACTCAGTCAATTCAGTTACGTGCTCAACTCAAACATATTATTATTTTTTTATTATATAGTTTTTTAGATTCAATTGTTGAATTTCTTTTATTTAGTTAGTTTTATTAATATTATTTTGCACATGAGGCCTACTACTACTTCTGCTGGGCCTCTAGAGCCTAACTATACTTTCTTAGGCCTAGCTCTAGGAGGCTAACTAAACTCTAGCTAAGGGGTCACGGGAGGGGGGGGGGGGGGGAGGGGTGGTGAGTCTAGCTAGCTACTAATCCCTCCTAGCTAGATTAGAGTAGCCCTGATTAAGCATCTAGTCTAAGGCTAGGCCTAGCCTAGGCTAGATCCAGCAGGGGATCTAGGCCTAGCTAGGGCCAGGCCTAGCCTAGTACTAGTAGGCTAGGCCTACTACTAGCCTAGCCTAGCTAGCCGGCCCCTATAGGCCTTATTAGCCTAGCTAGGCTTAGTTTTAGTATTTATTGTAAGTAGACCTAGTCCGTACACTAGCCTAGCTTCGGATTCAGCACTAAGCCACTAGGCCTAGTACTAGGGTCTCAATATTTACTTTAGTTCGGAATATTCGGGAATAATCTAGGCCTACCCCAGCATTCTTAGGCCGGCTAAGCCATACAGCACAGGATCGGAGGGCATAAAAGGCCTAGATTGCTTTTCCTGGATGACAAAACTGAAAGTGCGCCACCACATTTACTTTCGTCCTAAGATCTTTGCTTTCGTCGTATATATTTTTGTATGTGTCACATGTCTTTTGTTGATGTTTTGGCCTCGGCCGGCCCGGAAGATAATTAGAAGTCATTTATAATCTAATTAATAAGTAAGTAAAGTATACCGTGTATTTCATAATATCAATAATGGTGCCCCAGCAAAAGCTAGCCACCCCTTTCCCGGCCCTAGCCTCGAGTATCTACGCCTCTTCCTAGCCGCCTAGCTAGGCCTCTACCATCCATGGAGTAACTCCATGCCTCTACTAACTAGTAATACAAAAAAGGCCTAGCCTATCTAACTATGCCAGTTGGGCAAATCAGGGGATGTTTCGACCCAGAGACGGTTTGGCTCGAGACGTTTCGGGCCAATCCTACCAAATTATTCGTATACATTTTTTGTGGTACTGTATCAAGTTTTAAAATATATTTATATGTTAATTATAGGCCTATCTTGGATAAAACTAAACATTCAATATTTATGTATTTCAATTAGGTTATGCAATTGAATATATAAAAATAAGTTATAATAACCTTATTTTATTGATTTTGTCAGAATCTTTATTTATTCTTTTCTTAGCAATATTTTTCCATCAATTATCTAGAGATCAATTTCATCTAGGTACATTAATTTTTCATAGTATATTCCTTATGGCCAGGAATTTTTATAGTTTGCCATCGCCGGACTGAACCATGCCGGAAAAGGTGTGAAAGACCCTTTTTAGTCCAGGACTAGTTACTGTAGTCCGGGTTTCAAGAATACCAGAGATAAAGACCAGAGATAAAGTCCAGGACTAAAGTTAGTCTCTTTTCATAAATACGCGTCTGAATGTTTATGAGTACAGCTAAAACTATTTTCACTATCGAAAATATTTGCATGAATATAAAAACATTCATAATTTGTTTTATAAAACATCTAAAGTAGATAATTATATAGATATCAACAAGAATGCACTACATATGTAATGAAACATTCCCTCTTTATGCCGCATGGGTTGGGTTAAAAAAATCTATTTAAAAATGTCATGTCTCCTACAATCCTCTGACCAGATAAGAGTTAAATCCACTCTTTCCTGCTCCAACCAAATGACAAGGATCTAATTTACAAGTTATAAATAACAGTAGGATTAATAGTGTATTATTATAGGCCTTTGCTTTCATCGATTTGAATCCAAGCAACACTGAATCTATTTCAACAAAGCTTTTGATGAATGATGATAATGTTTTATTTTAACATATTATTTATTAACATAATTCCAGTACAATTGTGTTGTTATTGAATGTTTTTTGTTTGCATTCTATGATAATATGTTTCTGATTTTATTTTATAAACAAAATTGTTTAAAAGCATTGAAAAACAACTGCCTCCACAGTACCTGGAACCATGTTATCCAGGGTCAATCAGTAGCTGAATTGCTACATAATCTTTCACAGGGTTAATATCAATCATGAGCTGTATGTAGTTTTAATCGGCAACAATGTGGACAAAGCAAACATTGAATGAGTCACGCAATGTTAAATGTTGTTGATAAAATTAAATAAATTTATGTGTTACTAATGAGTTGTTTATCAAATACATGTGTTTAGCTCTAGATTTAATCAATGTGTTTATCTTCCACTTGCCAAGATATACTCAGAATGAATATGACAACTATGATGCAATGATGGTAATAATGTGTCTAATATTGATTACAAAAGAGACTTGTATTAAGACGATCTAAAAAACTATAATACATAATACGAGTTTGAAAAATGATGCTTTTATAAATTAAAAAAATAGAAAATACACATTATTTCAAAATTCACAAATTATTTCAAATTAACAGAACCAAAGCAAAAAGTAAAAATGTCATTCAGAGTTGGAAGAAACAAATCTAAATATAATAACAGCTGAATGGAAATAATAATAAACGTTGATTGGACCTGGATATTGATAACCTAAAATATAGGAGATCTGTCAGCAACGCAGATTCATATACAATGTGTACAGCACCACCATTTCGTCATTGGCGTGTTGTCTTTATTTCTTTACCACAATGTAGTTGAAATTTGATATTTAAACAACATTTTTGAAAGTGATGACTGGGAATATGTGAAAAGAAATACAATATTTCTTCATGGTTCTTTTTTAATTACGGTAATTGTAAAACTTGAATCAATACTAGCGTATCAATTTTGAGCAGCACCCAGAGGAAAATAGAGGGCCACTTAGGGTCCTTAAACCAGGGGCCACCAGCCACTGGATTGAACACTACTACGGTACTAATGAAAACGTATAACACTATGTAATTTGTAAATTTAAAGTATCTTATCTTCTTCAGCTTTGTACATGAAATTATAAAGTACCTGCTTTGAGCTTATCATCATGGACTCTGAATTCAGTGAGGTAAGGCATATTAGTTTAGTATTTATTATAATATTGTAATCTACAGTATAATAAAAGTCTAAATAAAAAACTAAAATACAAATTCTACTAAATATACAATACATGTTGTAAATGAGGTTTGTACAGGTATAGCAATAACCTTTGTACAATTTTTTAATCAAATACAAATTATTCTATATTTATTTCAGATTGTACTTGAGCCATATAAGTATTGCCTTAGAGTTCCTGGTAAACAGATTAGAATAAAACTGATTAAGGTAACATTGTTAACTTTGTTTATATATATTGGTATTTATTCAAATTCAACATATTATTAAAAAGCAGCAAAAATGCTGAATTGAGTTCTAATTTATGAGGTAAAAAAAGTACAGCAAATATATAAAAAAAAAAATCATTCATAATATATAGAAGATATACAAAAAGGCATCCAACCATCATATAGATACTATAGTATATAAAACAATTTTATTTAGGCTACTATTGTACTTCTGAAAATGTTAACATAGTAGATTTGTTGGGCCAGGAACTACAGTACCAACAAAATTCACAAAGAATCAAACAGGGAAACATGTCTATACAGTCTGACTCCCAAATTGAATTTCTGAAATAACAGTGCTAGGCAGCTACAATACTTTCTCATTTTTTTTCACCACAAATGTCGAGGTTTCAACTATGAACAGTAGTCCCGCTCCCTGGCCATCTCTCACTAGGATCTGTGCCAGTTCTCATAAAACTCTCAATTTACCTTGCATAGATGGTTTACAAAATATTTATTATTTATTGAGTAAAATATGTTTTATTTGAAGGCATTTAACCATTGGCTTAATGTACCAGAGGATAAGTTAGAACTTATTGCTGATGGGACACAAATGCTACACAATGCAAGTTTATTGTAAGTCGCAGTCTTTTTTTACTTTATTTTTAATCTTTATCCCAAAAAGAATATCATTGAAACACTGCCACCAGGTTTGATAAACCTTAACATTAAATATAATATATTACAATAAATCAGAAGAGTGAAATTAATTTCACTCTTCTCTGAACAAACTTAAAAAATCAGCAGAAGATTTAATAAATCTTTAAGTTATGTATCAAGTTCATTTTTATGTAAATTGTAATAAAATTGTATCCTGTACTTAATGATTAAGCACTGCTTTTAAGTAAATGCTTATAGAATAAGTTGTTTTATTAGTATAAAACATAACATTGGAAGTATTATTGTAAGTGTAAGCAATTAAATACCAAATAACAAATTTGCACAAACAAGCAGACCTTGTTGACAGAACAGAAAGAAAAGTTTTCTTTTTCCCTTGGGGGATTACAAAACATTGTCATTTAAAACACTTTTATTTCTTTTCAGTAGTAGCTTTTCACAGTCCATATGAAATGCACCCACGAAACGCCTATTTAGAACCCTTGTGCATTTGTCCTCTATAATATTACATATATAACTGATTTGTCATGTATTTTTTTATAGAATTGATGACATAGAAGACAATTCTAGTTTAAGGCGTGGCCAACCTGTAGCTCACCATTTGTATGGAATTCCACAGACAATCAATACTGGCAATTATGTCTACTTTGTAGCTCTACAAAAAATTCTCTCTTTAAATCACCCAAAGTGTGCTCATATATTTGCAGGTTTGTTGTTTCAGTCTTAGGCCTTGTCTACACTGTTATACTTTAGGTGATGTTCTCATATATGGACATGATGATGATATCATATCATTACCATATTTAAGCATATCACTGCCATATTTGGGCACATCACCCTTTTGTTTGTCAACTAGTTTGATAGTGTAGACAGAGGTTCAGTATTTTTATTAAAACTTATCCACCAATGACCTTGCAATACCCTTTGACACTCCTGTTTATGCTTGAGTGATTTTAAAAATCTTTTGATTGGTTGTTATGGCCGTGCAGTTTTCAAATAGTTAACTGCATTATTGAAATCAACATGAATTTCCTTTTGGACAAATAAATGAACTATGAACCATAAAACTAGGCTGGAAACTCAAATCAGACTTTTCTCCCTTATAGATCGTATGTGTGAACTTCATGAAGGACAAGGGATGGATATCTGGTGGCGGGATACCCATACATGTCCAACAGAAGATGCTTATAAAAAAATGGTGATAAAAAGTAAGATTAATAAATGATATTTGTTTTTAAAATACATTTGTCGTATTCGATTGGGATTTTTTCATTGAGTACTAAACAGAGTATTTATTTAACAGAGTATTTTGAGCGTTGAGATTGTTTGTAACGAGAAAGCTCACATTGTTAATGTTTAATATTTAAATGATTTTCTGTTGAGCACAATCCGTTTACAATTTACCATTCGAATACAAAAAATAATCAATTGAATATGACAATTCTTTTTGTCTAATTGTGAACTAATATAAGTAATAACTTATTATTTTGCTCTGGTTCACACCCTGTTATTTTTTTTTTCTACTTTTCATAAATCTTTTATTGTAGTGTTTTAAACTTTCTATCTTCAGAAACTGGTGGGCTATTTAATTTATCAATAGACCTTATGCAGTTATTTAGCCAAGTTAAAAGGTTTGTTTTTTACTTTTTAATATTTGTATCCATAGAAAGTGTTTCTGGTTTTTTTTTCACGTTTTTTCATTTCTTATAGGTTTATTTGCTATTTGCTATCTCTAAATACAATAATATGCAAATTTTACACATTTATGTTTTTTAAAATTTATGACAATGTTCTTTAAATCAATTTTTTAATTGGTTTCTGTGCTGTAAACTTTGATTATTAAGATTTAGGCTCTGTCTACACTATCAAACTAATATGGCAGTGATATGCTCAAATATGGTAATGATATGACAACATCATGTCCATATATAGGCACATCACATTTTTTTGTCACATAAAGTTTGATAGTGTAAACAGAGCCTAATAGTTATGTTCTTGTGTTTGTTTATAGTGATTTTCAACCCGTATCAGAAGCTATTGGCCTATTTTTTCAAATCCGGGATGATTATGCCAATTTGTGCTCTTTAGAATATTCAAACGCTAAGACATTTTGCGAAGATCTGTCTGAGGGGAAATTTTCATTCCCGCTAATCCATGGAATTGAAAAAGAATCAAATGGCACCGCCATCATTACTAACATACTTCGACAACGAACCGAAGATGTGGAAGTTAAGAAATTGTGTGTCAAACAACTACAAGAGGTCAGTATAGAGGTTAATCATAATCATCTTTCTTCCAATCAATATATAAAAAAAAAATATAGGATTGAATATTTACAATTCAATTTTAAAAATAAACAAAATATATAAATGAAATAATAAATGAGATAATAGTATTCAGTGGTCACTGCTATTAAAGGGACACTTGCCTCTGAGACAAACAAGGTACAATATGTTTTAACACAACAGTGAACATGCCCCCTTAATGCAAAAAGGTCATATGTGGCAATTGTTAGTTTTTATTTTTTTTTACAGTTGGGATCACTGGACTATACAAGAAAGGTGTTGAATGATTTAGAAGAAAGGTAACTTTAATATTACAGCTACTTTTAATTTTTTTCATTTTAATGTCACATAATAGTTATCCAAAAACTGGATCAGAAAAAAAATCATTTACCTGAAAAAAATGTAATTTAAACGCAAAAATATTTTAATTTATTTTTTAAATCTGATTTTTCATGTTTTCGGGGGACAATACATCTTTAACATAGCATGACTGTATACCCGAATGTATTGGTTATTGTTTTGATGCATGCAATAGCAAAAATGTGTATATTTGACAAATGTACAAAGTCTCTATATCTCTGTCAATGAAATTATCTGGGGTATACATATTATATATTTGTATTTTTTCTGTAGGGTTCTTATTGAAATCGAAACATTAGGAGGAAATGCTGATCTGATAAACTTAATCAAGGAACTCTCCGTTGTTTATAAGGAATTTTGATGGTAAATAGTATATTTAGACAATTGTATTTATTTTAATAAATTCCTGGACATTGATTATTATTGATGTTTGATGCTACAATGGGAATATTTACTAAGGAGGAATATCTATATATTAATTATTCTGAGTTAGTCAGACACAATGAAACAAAGGTTTTGTACATAACGTCTCTCACCCTATAATTAATACAATAGCACACTATATAATATTGTTCCATATGTCTCTTGGAACAATTAAATGACACTTTTCCAGTTCATTTGAAGAATGAAACAAAGTTTCCTTCATGGGCCAGATAATGCTTTTATGTTTGGTATTGTTGAAATTAGTATTTTATAACAGTTCTTCTTAACGTTTTCCGTCTTCTGACATTAATTACGCTTTCCACAATTTGTTTCCATGTTTGTCTGTTTATGGCAGGATGGTTTGTTGTGTTAGTGTACAATTTTATAACAGTAAGGATATAATATTATGTTTGATGTGTGTGTACATTTTAAAAACTGTGCAATTATGGTATGTTGTTGGTGAAAACTAATCAAAATTAACCTACTATTGATGAACAGTTATTGAACATCGGGTCACTTTTTTCACTCTTACAAAATATTTACTGTTTTCACTATAATTATTGTTTAAATTTTAAGTTTCTCTGTAATAAATTATATACATTAATTAAAACGATCTTTTCAAAGCAATATTATCTTCAATTGTTTTGAAGAATTATTAATTCACAAAAGTACTTTGATAAAAGTACTATGGCAATATATGCCTTTTGAAGCAATATTAACCACAAGAAAATTTGTCTTTAGTGTTGCTATTTTATTTAACTAAAATATTATACATAATAATTAAACAAAAATTAAACAAAGTTGTTCTACTGTGTATCATGACAGCCAATAATTTAAAGTGGACCAATGAAGAATTAAAATTTATTTTAAAATAATTAATATTTCCAAGTTACTTCTCACATCAATTTTGTATTTGTAGTACTTGATGGTGCTTACAATCAGTAAATAAAAATGTAGATGTTAACGAGTTTTAGCAGGAACATAACTTGATAGTTCTTTAAGCTCTGTCTTCACTATCAAACTTTATGTGACAAAAAAATGTGCCCATATATGGAAATGATGATGTCATATCACTACCATATTTGGGTATATCACTACCTTATTTAGGCATATCACTACCATATTGGGCACAAACTAGTTTGACAGAGCTTTAAAACAATTTTCTAAACATAAATTATAGGACATATACTGTTATCCACTGTATGTGCCTACGTTCTTTTATTGTTTATTTAGATTCCTAGATTTATAGACATGGAATTGACACATTTAATTTACATACTTAATATTAATTTTAATATAATTATTTTGGAGCAATTATTCTTAAGTGTGTTTTTATGTTTGTTTTAAATTAAATGTAATACTTTATTAATACCTTTTTTCCAAAGATACAATTTTACTTAAGATGTGAATTATATGGTGCTTTTATTGTAAACAAGGAAATTAAAATATTATATAAAGATAAACTTGTTTTCTTCTATTTTTTGTAGCTTCTTGGTACTGTATCTATAATTTATCATAGTATCATAGGCACATTCTGTAATACAGTGCCACGTGTATCACATGTGATTTCTGTAATTTAACTGTAACATTCAGTAATACAGGCACCACATGTCATTTTAGGTATTATAGCATAGATATTTTCGCTCTGGTCTTTTTGGAAGGGTGCCTTATAAATACCATATTATTAACTATGGTTACGGCGACTTTTTACATTACCTGCTTGGTCATACACCCCCTTTTCCAAAGTAGTGGGTTATGGTTGTGCATGGATAACTCGCAAATGACACAAATAACACTACAAGAACACAAACTTCATTACTGTATTTTATTATCATCTCCTTATAACATTATTATGAAAAATGAAAACAAAAACAGTGATAAGGAGTATGCTAGAATAAAACCAATTTGCTTAAAAAAATTATTTTATTGAGTGGCCCGAGATTACTATTCTTTGGTGGTTGGAAGTAAAAAAAAAAACCAATGTGATCAAAGTTCATCAATAGTCATTTAAAATGACCTTCAGACCAATATCCATTATTAAAATATAACTTTAAATAATCATTAAAAAATAAAGAAAATTGGGACAAGTTTTAAATATAATATGTCCTATAATTGTACTGGTACATTCTATAAAAATACAGTACACAACTTTATTAGGGAGCTTTTGGTTTGCGATGACCTATGACCTACCAATTGAACCACGTTGAGGAGTAGAGAGTGAGTAGAGAGTGAGGAAGCATGTCCTTACTTCCCTGCATGCGCACAATGAATTAACATGATGTAAATTGTTCCTAGGTCATCGCAAATCTCTGTCAACACTATCAAACTTTATGCGACAAAAAAATGTGATGTGCATAAAACTACCATATTTGGGCACTAGTTTGATAGTGTAGACAGAGCTTTAAGCTTCCTACAATTAAACTTGTATACCTGATATCAACACACGGATCGACTTTTTTAATAACAAATTAACTGATTATACCCATCACATGTGTTTACTTATCAAAAACATGTACTTATTATTTATCACCTTGAAAGCACATTGAATGGTTTAATGGTATTATATATCAAGATTTTGTAGACAATTAAATAATTGAGAACTAAGTACACAATGTTTATACATTTTAAAACAAATGATTAGAGAAGAGAGCTCCAGATCATTCCAAAACACAAAAATATACTTTCTTTTTCAGCACTCTTCTCCAGGATAGTACATTCCTACATTTAACCAAACAGGAATTCCATATCGTTTCCAACCAAAACTATACCTTTTTTAGGACACTGTGATCCTATAATTACTAAGCCTACATTCAAAATAAATGAAATTCCTAAATGTTCCCCAGGATATGTCAAACCTATGTACAGTAACATTGTCTTTAATATTGCATGCATATAGTACCAAACAAATAAAAATAGCACAAACATAAAACAATTTTAAAATCAACTAAAAGGAAAGTAAATCATTGACTAGTTATTTATTTATCTGCATCATCCTCACTTCAAATGTTATCGGTTGATTTTAACCCTCACCACAAAAATGAACAAAGTTGACAAACAAATTCAAACAATAATAGAAATTCAAGTGCATTGATTCAGAGTACTATTGTTAATGAATAAGTTGTGCTTGTGTTATATAACATGGTATACCATATTCTATCAGCAGTGGCGTAATGCAGAGACCTGTGAACCCTCCAATGCTGGAGCCTTTTTTCAACATATTTAATGCCTGTTTTTCCTCTGGACACTGCTCTGGGGCCCCCATAAGCTCCGGGGCCAATGGGTTTAGCCAGTCAGCGTTCATAGCCCATATGCCAATGTCTATCAGTTGATTCAACCCACCACAACAAGAAACACTGACTAGTATTTACTGTATCTGACAGTTGTTACAAACTAGTGCACATTGTGTTTGGCTTACCTCTTTACAGTAATATAGATCAACATCACATAACGCAATTCTTTCTCTAAACTGTCACTATCTTTACCGGTAATGTGTTTGGTTGAAGACACTCGGTATTTATGATATTTACTACAGGCAAGATAATGAGAAACAACCACACAGTATTTCTCATATATAGCGTAATATCAACTTGTCACAGTACTAGACCTACTAAAGTACAGTACATGTATGTTCTCATTCTACAATTATGCATATAATATTAAGTGTACAAATATTTTAATGCCATATGAGTTTAAATATTTGTCTAAATTCCCTTATGATAAATACAAGTATATTCAAACTATATATCTTTTTTTTTCATTATTACAAAGCAATTAAATTTTATTGCTCACTACTTGTATCAACATTTTATAATAAAGACTTTATTATTACTGCTAATTTATAGCTTACACAATCACCAACCTCTATACACATAAAATAAAATGTTCAGTTTTAGACACACAAGGGTATGGTACAGCAAGTATGGAACGCCATTAGGCCAATTTGAACACAGGAAAATTCTATGCAATATCTAAATGAATTATCAATAATTAGGATCCATCAAGAGGAAAGGAATCAATTTTTTTTTATACAAATGCATATTATTGTATGGGCGTCCATTTTAATGTTTTACATGGCTGCTGGTGCCTGTGGTAATCTACGTACTTTTTTCGCATTCTTACGTAAAATTGCTGGGTCATTCGTTGACTCGGTAAATGCTTTTACAGGTGGTTTGAAAGGTGCTGCACCAAACGGATCAAAATGTGGACCTTGTGGGATTTTGGCACCAGAAGGTGTGACATTAGACGCTGCACGAGGATCAAAGTCATTATCAAACTCATTTGGTATGACAATACCACTATCTACAAGAATGTTAACAGTGTCGTCGCTGTGGGAGCGTTCCCGTGTCTGTTCAGATGAGTGAGGATTGAACGGCCTGGAACCAAACGCATCTAGGCTATCGGCAGAGTTGCGGCGTCTAGGTTGAGTGTTCGGGCTTGATTTAAGAGAATTTGAACTTGATGAGCTTTTCCGTGATGAACGCGAGCTGTTGCTTCCACTACGCCTACGTCTACTTCCCGATGGAGTGCCTCTTGACTTCCTTACAGCACCAGATGAATTATCAACATGCTGTTTCTTGGTGCAACCTGAAAAATATCAAAACAACACTTTGTGTGAGGACATTCTTACACACATACACAGAAGTCATAACTTTCAGAAATTTGAAAAAATTAATTTAATTTTCAAAGAACATGACAAGAGTCACCTGAACCAGTCACCTCAACAAACAAAAGACAAAATCTCAATTATATTACAATGTAAACTAGTAATACAAGTTTAGGAATTTACCTTGAGTCTGTTGTACTTTGTGTTTGCCATGGTGTCTTGGACCGGAGTCAGTGAGGACAGTGGCTACAGCATCAAATGGTACAGCACCAAAGAGGTCTTCAGATGTTCCTGTATCATCAGAGGCAAAAGGTTGAGCACCAAAAGCATCCATTTTTACTGGCGATGTTGGTGGTGTTGGATTCGATGTTTGTGGCTCTATCTTCTTTGCTGGGAATGGTGCTTTACTAAAGATGTCTGAGCCATTGGAACTATTACTGTCCTGACGTCTATGATGAGGTTGCTGAAGGAACTTGCTGTCAAACGGAGATTCACGAAAGAAGTCTGTCTCTTCTGCATTTGGTGGTGACAATGGCGGAGTCAATGTACAGCTACTACTTGCAGTGTTTCTGCTGGTAGCTGTTCTCTGTGACACAAATAAAGTCTGTGCAATATCGGCTCCTGGACGTCTTGATGAGTTGTCTTGCAAGTTTAAACCGGATAGTTCTGAATCACTTAAGTTTTCATCAATGTTAATTAGAGGTTTACTTGCTACAGCATCTTCCTCATGACCATCAGAATCTGAATCTGTATTATCATCATCCTCATCTGATGACACGCCCTCAAAGATCCCACGATGCTTATGTTTTTCTGCTTTCTTTTTCATCTCCAGTTGATAAGAATGACTGTCTTCAAAGGTATCATAGCCGAAGCTTTGAACATCACTTTTATTTAAGTCTGCATCACTTAAAGAGTCATTCTTGGCAACAAAGGGATGTGATCCAAAAGCATCAACACTTCTACCAGCTATTCTTCCTTGAGTAAAATTATCAGCAAAACCATCGTCATTCACAATTTTCACAGAGGTTTGTGCAAAATCATCCGCAAACCCAGTTTTTTTCTCTGAGAAATTATCTTCAAATCTCTCCTGTGTTGGTGGTGGTGATGCAATGTCTTTAAATACTGTACTGCCAAACATATCCACAGCGGGTTTGGTCTCTGGTTCTTGGAATGGGCTTTGAGACTTGGATGGTAAGGCAACATCAATTGCATCCGAGGACTTTACGAATGGAGTCGCTCCAAAGACATCCACAGATGTAGCATCTGGTGGTGGTTCAGGAATGTCCATATTTTGTGTTTTGTTTATCCCTACTGACACATCTGAAAACCACAAAATGATGTCATTGTCATTAATAAAAAAAATACTTGAGAACTTTTTAACAATTTCTCTTTTAATGTAATTTTATAATTTTAATAAAGGGCGTGATGGATTTATCAAATTCTTTATTTAAAGTAATTATGTGATAATACTTGCATACCATTTATTAAATGAAGTATTTTTTGAATATTACTATATTTACCTGTTTGTGCTTTCCTCAAGTCATCAAATTCTTGATCAAGCATTGTGTCTTCAGATATCAGACAGAAGTCATCTGTAAATGGATTCATACCCTTTAAAGAGCCATCAGGAGCTGGGAAAGGGTTCTGTGCAGGTGGAGAGTCCGGTGTTGCTGTCACCACAAGTTGCGCTGTAGCTATCTGCTGCTGTTGCTGGTAAAATTGTTGTTGAGTTGCTGTTGGGAATTGCCCTTGGGGAAATGATGCAGGCTGTTGTGGAGGGAATTGGGGATATTGCTGTGCTTGTGTTGCTGGAAACTGTTGATTCTGTTGGCCAGGGTAGAAGCTTGGTTGTTGCTGTGTATTATATTGCTGGGGAATCACGTTTTGGAACTGCTGCATCACCTGAGCCTGTTGCATTTGTTGTTGCTGCTGTATCTGTTGCTGTTGCTGGATTTGTTGCTGCTGTTGCATTTGTTGCTGTTGTTGCTGCTGCTGTAATTGCTGCTGCATCTGTAATTGCTGCTGTCTTTGTAGCTGCTGTTGTCTTTGCAATTGCTGCTGATGTTGTTGCTGTTGCAACTGTTGTTGTTGCTTCATCTGTAGGTATTGTTGCTGTTGAGCATACTGTTGTTGTTGGTTCCATTGTAGTTGCTTTTGTTGTTGTAGCAGCTGTTGCTGCTGTTGTTGTTGCTGCTGCTGTTGTTGCTGCTGCTGTTGCTGCTGTTGTTGCTGCTGCTGCTGTTGTTGCTGCTGCTGCTGTTGCTGCTGCTGCTGTATAGCAATCTGTTGTTGCTGATTAGGTTGAGTTGCTAGAATAAATAAAATAATAAGCTTGAGCATTTGACTTTTGCATTGCAATACCCGATTAACAATCCCAATAATAAGTCAATAGACATAAAGTAGATGAACTTTTTTTAAATATAATTTTATGGAGATCATATATTTGAAAACAACACACTTACGCGTGGCATTTTGCCTGTTCCGTACCGGTGTAGGAAGATGAAGGCCTGCAGGCTTTCTAAAGCTCTGGCTCCCCTTAGGTCTCTGTCGTGGGGTTACTGAGGTGCTAATCTCTGGCTGAGCAGCATTAGCTCTATAGTGTAAAGTAATTGACATGGATTAACAACTTTCATATTTTATCACGATAGCCTGTCATACAATATTACATTCCTTTATGTGGGTTCAATAGCATGCTTGTAGATGATGCGCACAAAAGAACAAAATAGCTGTGTCCTTAAAATGTACTAACTGCTACTATGAAAAAGATAAACCAGTAAAAGACCTTCTGACTTACCTGGTGACAGCAGCTGCCTTTTGATTTCTACCCTGCTGGGCCTTGTACTCACTCTCAGTTAGCGGAAGTGTCAAGTCGTTTGCATCTGGAGGGGTAGTTCCCTAAAGACAATGAGATACGAGATTGATTATATGAACAAAGAGTAACAATCAACTCCCTCATTTGAGACACCCTTATTAAGGGGACACTTGGTCTCAAAAGTGTCACTTTGCTGGGTTTTGAAAGTGTTGAATTTGTTGGGTCTTAAACATTTCGTTTTTTTGGGTTCTAAAAGTTTTCCTCTTTTAGGTGCCAAAAGTATCACTTCCTTGGTCCCAAAAGTGTCTCTTTGCTTGGTCCCGAAAGTGTCACTTTGCTGGGTCCCGAAACTGTCTCTTTGTTGGGTCCTGAAAGTGTCACTTTGTTGGGTCCCGAAAGTGTCACTTTGCTGGGTCCTGAAAGTGTCACTTTGCTGGGTCCTGAAAGTGTCACTTTGCTGGGTCCTGAAAGTGTCTCTTTGTTGGGTCCTGAAAGTGTCACTTTGTTGGGTCCCGAAAGTGTCACTTTGCTGGGTCCTGAAAGTGTCTCTTTGTTGGGTCCTGAAAGTGTCACTTTGTTGGGTCCCGAAAGTGTCACTTTGCTGGGTCCTGAAAGTGTCACTTTGCTGGGTCCTGAAAGTGTCTCTTTGTTGGGTCCTGAAAGTGTCTCTTTGTTGGGTCCTGAAAGTGTCTCTTTGTTGGGTCCCGAAAGTGTCTCTTTGTTGGGTCCTGAAACTGTCTCTTTGTTGGGTCCCGAAAGTGTCTCTTTGTTGGGTCCTGAAAGTGTCACTTTGTTGGGTCCCGAAAGTGTCTCTTTGTTGGGTCCTGAAAGTGTCACTTTGTTGGGTCCTGAAAGTGTCACTTTGTTGGGTCCCGAAAGTGTCTCTTTGTTGGGTCCTGAAAGTGTCTCTTTGTTGGGTCCTGAAAGTGTCACTTTGTTAGGTCCTGAAAGTGTCACTTTGTTGGGTCCTGAAACTGTCACTTTGTTGGTCCTGAAACTGTCTCTTTGTTGGGTCCCGAAAGTGTCTCTTTGTTGGGTCCTGAAAGTGTCACTTTGTTGGGTCCCGAAAGTGTCTCTTTGTTGGGTCCCGAAAGTGTCTCTTTGTTGGGTCCTGAAAGTGTCTCTTTGTTGGGTCCTGAAACTGTCTCTTTGTTGGGTCCTGAAAGTGTCTCTTTGTTGGGTCCTGAAAGTGTCTCTTTGTTGGGTCCTGAAACTGTCTCTTTGTTGGGTCCTGAAACTGTCTCTTTGTTGGGTCCTGAAAGTGTCTCTTTGTTGGGTCCTGAAAGTGTCTCTTTGTTGGGTCCTGAAACTGTCTCTTTGTTGGGTCCTGAAACTGTCTCTTTGTTGGGTCCTGAAACTGTCTCTTTGTTGGGTCCTGAAAGTGTCACTTTGTTAGGTCCTGAAAGTGTCACTTTGTTGGGTCCCGAAAGTGTCTCTTTGTTGGGTCCTGAAAGTGTCTCTTTGTTGGGTCCTGAAAGTGTCTCTTTGTTGGGTCCTGAAAGTGTCTCTTTGTTGGGTCCTGAAAGTGTCTCTTTGTTGGGTCCTGAAAGTGTCTCTTTGTTGGGTCCTGAAACTGTCTCTTTGTTGGGTCCTGAAACTGTCTCTTTGTTGGGTCCTGAAACTGTCTCTTTGCTGGGTCCTGAAAGTGTCTCTTTGTTGGGTCCTGAAAGTGTCTCTTTGTTGGGTCCTGAAACTGTCTCTTTGTTGGGTCCTGAAACTGTCTCTTTGTTGGGTCCTGAAACTGTCTCTTTGTTGGGTCCTGAAACTGTCACTTTGTTGGGTCCTGAAACTGTCTCTTTGTTGGGTGCCGAAACTGTCTCTTTGTTGGGTGCCGAAACTGTCTCTTTGTTGGGTCCTGAAAGTGTCTCTTTGCTTGGTCCCGAAACCGTCTCTTTGTTGGGTCCTGAAAGTGTCACTTTGTTGAGTGCCAAAAGTTTTACTTTGTTAGGTGCCAAAAGTGGTAATAAGTAATAAATAACTACTTACATGCAAGTTCTGTACAGGTGTGGGCATGCCTCTCAGTTTGAATGCTAAGTAGGAAACCTGGTAGATATCTGGCCTCTTAATGGGATCCACTGCTAGCATATAATCTACAAGAGAGAAATGTTATCATTTTTCATAGAAAACATATAAAAGAAGTGTCAAGTCACCAGTTAAGGTCAATTTACACAGACGAGCAGTAACGGTAAGCGGAAAACCAAAACCTATAGAACCTATGTTTTTTTATGACAATTTTAATACACAAAACATGGAATGGATGGTTAATTGAGCGAAAAACTCTCTCATGATAGATACCGATTCACATGGACAAGTTACACAGTTTTCCGCTTACTGTTACCACTTTTCTGTGTAAATTGACCTTTACAGGATAAGACCCATTTCCATGCTTTCTAAACCTTGTCACTGAGGCTACTTTTAGTGAATCTGTTTAACAATAAAAATCATTATATTAAGCCTAATGTCTTTTGTAGACAAAAACTAAGGGTTTTGAAGCCATAACTGGACCTAAGACAAACATCCCCTCCACATGACCAGAATAAATCTACATATCTATTATATAACAATCTGCCTTACTCATCAGATAGTGCATGTCTTGTGAATACTTTGAATCATCCGGAATGGTGAAGTGGCCATTTTGAATTGCTAAGCTGCTCTCCCCAAATGGAAGCGTAAAATAGCAGAGTTTATATAGTAAGCAACCCAAAGCCTGCAGGAGAAACAAACATAGTTAACACATACACAATTAATACTTTAATGATTTTAATAATAATTATTATGACACATGATTCAGCAGTCTGTAGTTGTTATATCTGGAGGTGATTAGCAGTCATCAAATACTGTGTAACTCCAATCATATAGTAGGTATTATTTAAAAACAATTTAGCCACAGCCTGTTGCAATACAATCGATAGCTATTTAAATAATTCAATG